>NW_028164327.1:25000-33685 GCF_964263955.1 Coregonus lavaretus | reverse complement strand
GCTGCCTGGGAGAGCCACTCCCCGCACCGGAACACCAACGTAGGGCCACTAGGTCAGACGGGTCGTCTTGGTATCGCTCAGCGAGGCTCGGCCGGAGCATATCGGGGAAGCGGGGTGAACCGTCTCCGAAAGGGGCTCCACCGATAGAGGCGAATCCACATGGGGCGGGAGGAACCGTCCGTCCGAACACCGGCCAGAGGCCGGCCGACAGGGGCCCTCCCAGGTGGATAACGAATGCCAATCGGTCAGTGTATATGAAACAGGTTCGAGAATAGACAGGGGACATGGGGACATGAGGGTATCCGAAACCAGGCCCTGCCCTGGGCATGAGAACCTCCAGTCGGTCGCCGGAGGGATGGTCCACTTCGGAGCGTTGGAACCATGGTTCTGCGGGACCCAGAACCCTCAAAAAAGCCCATTTACCAACAACCGCACGGGCCGAGAGGTTTGCCATCACCCCCGGATCAATCGGACGTGTACGGGTGCTTCACGACAGAGAGGGGCCATGGGGACATGAGGTAGCCGAAACCGGGCCTTCCCCTGGGCATGGGAACGGCCAGTAGGTCCCTGGAGGTATGGTCCACTTCGGAGCGTTGGAACCATGGTTCTGAGGGACCCAGAACCCTCAAACATGCCCGATTCCCAATATCCGCACAGGCCGAGAGGTTTGCCATCACCCCCGGATCAATCCGCCATGGAAGTCTATTCTCTGAAAACGAGGTTTTCAAAATCGCGCCGGTACCTGTCTGGCCGACCTGGAACCGAGTGGGGCTACTACGGGAGAGGCCAAATTATCGACATAAGCCCTGCCACCCGCTGGGCCTGTCTGTGCTCCGCCGTTTGGGGGAAAAAAACAGCGATTTCGGTTTTGAAAAAACGACTTAAAACGTTAATAATTCAAAAACTAAAAGTCCAATCAGGATGGGGTTTTTTTGGCGCAAAAGGGCACGAATAGACGCACATTTATATATAAATTAATTCGTTTTTGGAAATTTTTTACTATATTTTAATTATGTTAGAAAAGTGAAAAAAAAAAATAGGGGTCAGAACGGTTGATGTTCCTATACGAGTTAAGAAAAACCCTTTTAGGTAATGGAAGTTCATCATAAAAGAGGATAATAGACCAAATTTGGGACCTCTAGCTCATCGGGAAGTATTTTTAAACATTATTTGAAAAAATCGGAAAAATCGGCCGAAATTGCACTATGTCCCTTCGTGCATGGTAACCCAAATGAGAACCAGGGGGAACGGCTCCTGACTCACACAAGGCCGACATGGGTGCTCTTGGTCGGATTGGGTTGTGGGTCAGACACCCCCACATGGAAGACCGCCGGCGGTCGATGGGAGAACCAGAGACCGACTCCTGGCTCACGGAAGGCCGATTTGGGTGCACTTGGTCGGATTGGGTTGTGGGTCAGACACCCCAACATGGTTGTCCGCCGGCGGACACCAGGAGAACCAGGGACCGACTCCTGGCTCACGGAAGGCCGATTTGATGCACTTTTTTCGGATTGGGGTGGTGGTCAGACACCCCCATATGGAAATCATCCGGTTGACAACAGGAGAACCAGGGACCGACTCCTGCCTCACGGAAGGCCGATTTTGATGCACTTTTCTCGGATTGGGTTGGTGGTCAGACACCCCCATATGGATAACCGCCGGCGGACACCAGGAGAACCAGGGACCGACTCCTGGCTCCCGGAAGGCCGATTTTGATGCACTTTTCTCGGATTGGGTTGGTGGTCAGACACCCCCATATGGAAACCATCCGGTTGACACTATGAGAACCAGGGACCGACTCCTGGCTCCCGGAAGGCCGATTTTGATGCACTTTTCTCGGATTGGGTTGGTGGTCAGACACCCCCATATGGAAATCATCCGGTTGACACTATGAGAACCAGGGACCGACTCCTGGCTCCCGGAAGGCCGATTTTGATGCACTTTTCTCGGATTGGGTTGGTGGTCAGACACCCCCATATGGAAATCATCCGGTTGACACTATGAGAACCAGGGACCGACTCCTGGCTCCCGGAAGGCCGATTTTGATGCACTTTTCTCGGATTGGGTTGGTGGTCAGACACCCCCATATGGAAATCATCCGGTTGACACTATGAGAACCAGGGACCGACTCCTGGCTCCCGGAAGGCCGATTTTGATGCACTTTTCTCGGATTGGGTTGGTGGTCAGACACCCCCATATGGAAACCATCCGGTTGACACTATGAGAACCAGGGACCGACTCCTGGCTCCCGGAAGGCCGATTTTGATGCACTTTTCTCGGATTGGGTTGGTGGTCAGACACCCCCATATGGAAACCATCCGGTTGACACCAGGAGAACCAGGGACCGACTCCTGGCTCCCGGAAGGCCGATTTTGATGCACTTTTCTCGGATTGGGTTGGTGGTCAGACACCCCCATATGGAAATCATCCGGTTGACACTATGAGAACCAGGGACCGACTCCTGGCTCCCGGAAGGCCGATTTTGATGCACTTTTCTCGGATTGGGTTGGTGGTCAGACACCCCCATATGGAAACCATCCGGTTGACACTATGAGAACCAGGGACCGACTCCTGGCTCCCGGAAGGCCGATTTTGATGCACTTTTCTCGGATTGGGTTGGTGGTCAGACACCCCCATATGGAAACCATCCGGTTGACACTATGAGAACCAGGGACCGACTCCTGGCTCCCGGAAGGCCGATTTTGATGCACTTTTCTCGGATTGGGTTGGTGGTCAGACACCCCCATATGGAAACCATCCGGTTGACACCAGGAGAACCAGGGACCGACTCCTGGCTCCCGGAAGGCCGATTTTGATGCACTTTTCTCGGATTGGGTTGGTGGTCAGACACCCCCATATGGAAATCATCCGGTTGACACTATGAGAACCAGGGACCGACTCCTGGCTCCCGGAAGGCCGATTTTGATGCACTTTTCTCGGATTGGGTTGGTGGTCAGACACCCCCATATGGAAACCATCCGGTTGACACTATGAGAACCAGGGACCGACTCCTGGCTCCCGGAAGGCCGATTTTGATGCACTTTTCTCGGATTGGGTTGGTGGTCAGACACCCCCATATGGAAACCATCCGGTTGACACTATGAGAACCAGGGACCGACTCCTGGCTCCCGGAAGGCCGATTTTGATGCACTTTTCTCGGATTGGGTTGGTGGTCAGACACCCCCATATGGAAATCATCCGGTTGACACTATGAGAACCAGGGACCGACTCCTGGCTCCCGGAAGGCCGATTTTGATGCACTTTTCTCGGATTGGGTTGGTGGTCAGACACCCCCATATGGAAACCATCCGGTTGACACCAGGAGAACCAGGGACCGACTCCTGGCTCCCGGAAGGCCGATTTTGATGCACTTTTCTCGGATTGGGTTGGTGGTCAGACACCCCCATATGGAAACCATCCGGTTGACACTATGAGAACCAGGGACCGACTCCTGGCTCCCGGAAGGCCGATTTTGATGCACTTTTCTCGGATTGGGTTGGTGGTCAGACACCCCCATATGGAAATCATCCGGTTGACACTATGAGAACCAGGGACCGACTCCTGGCTCCCGGAAGGCCGATTTTGATGCACTTTTCTCGGATTGGGTTGGTGGTCAGACACCCCCATATGGAAATCATCCGGTTGACACTATGAGAACCAGGGACCGACTCCTGGCTCCCGGAAGGCCGATTTTGATGCACTTTTCTCGGATTGGGTTGGTGGTCAGACACCCCCATATGGAAACCATCCGGTTGACACCAGGAGAACCAGGGACCGACTCCTGGCTCCCGGAAGGCCGATTTTGATGCACTTTTCTCGGATTGGGTTGGTGGTCAGACACCCCCATATGGAAATCATCCGGTTGACACTATGAGAACCAGGGACCGACTCCTGGCTCCCGGAAGGCCGATTTTGATGCACTTTTCTCGGATTGGGTTGGTGGTCAGACACCCCCATATGGAAACCATCCGGTTGACACCAGGAGAACCAGGGACCGACTCCTGGCTCCCGGAAGGCCGATTTTGATGCACTTTTCTCGGATTGGGTTGGTGGTCAGACACCCCCATATGGAAATCATCCGGTTGACAACAGGAGAACCAGGGACCGACTCCTGGCTCCCGGAAGGCCGATTTTGATGCACTTTTCTCGGATTGGGTTGGTGGTCAGACACCCCCATATGGAAACCATCCGGTTGACAACAGGAGAACCAGGGACCGACTCCTGGCTCCCGGAAGGCCGATTTTGATGCACTTTTCTCGGATTGGGTTGGTGGTCAGACACCCCCATATGGAAACCATCCGGTTGACACTATGAGAACCAGGGACCGACTCCTGGCTCACGGAGGCCGATTTTGATGCACTTTTCTCGGATTGGGGTGGTGGTCAGACACCCCCATATGGATAACCGCCGGCGGACACCAGGAGAACCAGGGACCGACTCCTGGCTCACGGAGGCCGATTTTGTTGCACTTTTCTCGGATTGGGGTGGTGGTCAGACACCCCCATATGGAAATCATCCGGTTGACACTATGAGAACCAGGGACCGACTCCTGGCTCACGGAGGCCGATTTTGATGCACTTTTCTCGGATTGGGGTGGTGGTCAGACACCCCCATATGGTAAACCGCCGGCGGACACTAGGAGAACCAGGGGAGGCTCTTACCTCACACATGGGGGTTTTGGGTGCCCTTGGCCGGCTTGGGGGTGACCCCAAGGGGGGGTCCAAGACCCCACACCCGGATCCATCCACAGGGGGGCGCCACAGGTCACTTTAAGCCTGATTTCACTATGGGTACCCAGGGGAGGCTGTTCACTCACACATGGGGGTTTTGGGTGCCCTTGGTCGGCATGGCTGGCTTGGGGGAGACCCCAAGAAGGGGTCCAAGCACCCACAGCCGAATCCATCCACAGGGGGGCGCCACAGGTCACTTTAGGCCTGATTTCACTGGGGGGACACTGGGGAGGCTGTTCACTCACACATGGGGGTTTTGGGTGCCCTTGGTCGGCATGGCTGGCTTGGGGAGACCCCAAGAAGGGGTCCAAGCACCCCCACCAAGATCCATCCACAGGGGGGCGCCACAGGTCACTTTAAGCCTGATTTCACTATGGGTACACTGGGGAGGCTGTTCACTCACACATGGGGGTTTTGGGTGCCCATGGTCGGCATGGCTGGCTTGGAGGAGACCCCAAGAAGGGGTCCAAGCACCCCCACCAAGATCCATCCACAGGGGGGCGCCACAGGTCACTTTAAGCCTGATTTCACTATGGGTACCCAGGGGAGGCTGTTCACTCACACATGGGGGTTTTGGGTGCCCATGGCCGGCATGGATGGCTTGGGGGGGACCCCAAGAAGGGGTCCAAGACCCCACAGCCGGATCCATCCACAGGGGGGCGCCACAGGTCACTTTAGGCCGGATTTCACTATGGGGACCCAGGGGAGGCTGTTCACTCACACATGGGGGTTTTGGGTGCCCTTGGTCGGCATGGCTGGCTTGGGGGAGACCCCAAGAAGGGGTCCAAGCACCCACAGCCGAATCCATCCACAGGGGGGCGCCACAGGTCACTTTAGGCCTGATTTCACTGGGGGGACACTGGGAGGCTGTTCACTCACACATGGGGGTTTTGGGTGCCCTTGGTCGGCATGGCTGGCTTGGGGGAGACCCCAAGAAGGGGTCCAAGCACCCCCACCAAGATCCATCCACAGGGGGGCGCCACAGGTCACTTTAAGCCTGATTTCACTATGGGTACACTGGGGAGGCTGTTCACTCACACATGGGGGTTTTGGGTGCCCATGGTCGGCATGGCTGGCTTGGAGGAGACCCCAAGAAGGGGTCCAAGCACCCCCACCAAGATCCATCCACAGGGGGGCGCCACAGGTCACTTTAAGCCTGATTTCACTATGGGTACCCAGGGGAGGCTGTTCACTCACACATGGGGGTTTTGGGTGCCCATGGCCGGCATGGATGGCTTGGGGGGGACCCCAAGAAGGGGTCCAAGACCCCACAGCCGGATCCATCCACAGGGGGGCGCCACAGGTCACTTTAGGCCGGATTTCACTATGGGGACCCAGGGGAGGCTGTTCACTCACACATGGGGGTTTTGGGTGCCCTTGGTCGGCATGGCTGGCTTGGGGGAGACCCCAAGAAGGGGTCCAAGCACCCACAGCCGAATCCATCCACAGGGGGGCGCCACAGGTCACTTTAGGCCTGATTTCACTGGGGGGACACTGGGGAGGCTGTTCACTCACACATGGGGGTTTTGGGTGCCCTTGGTCGGCATGGCTGGCTTGGGGGAGACCCCAAGAAGGGGTCCAAGCACCCCCACCAAGATCCATCCACAGGGGGGCGCCACAGGTCACTTTAAGCCTGATTTCTGGGTACACTGGGGAGGCTGTTCACTCACACATGGGGGTTTTGGGTGCCCATGGTCGGCATGGCTGGCTTGGAGGAGACCCCAAGAAGGGGTCCAAGCACCCCCACCAAGATCCATCCACAGGGGGGCGCCACAGGTCACTTTAAGCCTGATTTCACTATGGGTACCCAGGGGAGGCTGTTCACTCACACATGGGGGTTTTGGGTGCCCATGGCCGGCATGGATGGCTTGGGGGGGACCCCCCAAGAAGGGGTCCAAGCACCCCCACCAAGATCCATCCACAGGGGGGCGCCACAGGTCACTTTAAGCCTGATTTCACTATGGGTACCCAGGGGAGGCTGTTCACTCACACATGGGGGTTTTGGGTGCCCATGGCCGGCATGGATGGCTTGGGGGGGACCCCAAGAAGGGGTCCAAGACCCCACAGCCGGATCCATCCACAGGGGGGCGCCACAGGTCACTTTAGGCCGGATTTCACTATGGGGACCCAGGGGAGGCTGTTCACTCACACATGGGGGTTTTGGGTGCCCTTGGTCGGCATGGCTGGCTTGGGGAGACCCCAAGAAGGGGTCCAAGCACCCACAGCCGAATCCATCCACAGGGGGGCGCCACAGGTCACTTTAGGCCTGATTTCACTGGGGGGACACTGGGGAGGCTGTTCACTCACACATGGGGGTTTTGGGTGCCCTTGGTCGGCATGGCTGGCTTGGGGGAGACCCCAAGAAGGGGTCCAAGCACCCCCACCAAGATCCATCCACAGGGGGGCGCCACAGGTCACTTTAAGCCTGATTTCACTATGGGTACACTGGGGAGGCTGTTCACTCACACATGGGGGTTTTGGGTGCCCATGGTCGGCATGGCTGGCTTGGAGGAGACCCCAAGAAGGGGTCCAAGCACCCCCACCAAGATCCATCCACAGGGGGGCGCCACAGGTCACTTTAAGCCTGATTTCACTATGGGTACCCAGGGGAGGCTGTTCACTCACACATGGGGGTTTTGGGTGCCCATGGCCGGCATGGATGGCTTGGGGGGGACCCCAAGAAGGGGTCCAAGACCCCACAGCCGGATCCATCCACAGGGGGGCGCCACAGGTCACTTTAGGCCGGATTTCACTATGGGGACCCAGGGGAGGCTGTTCACTCACACATGGGGGTTTTGGGTGCCCTTGGTCGGCATGGCTGGCTTGGGGGAGACCCCAAGAAGGGGTCCAAGCACCCACAGCCGAATCCATCCACAGGGGGGCGCCACAGGTCACTTTAGGCCTGATTTCACTGGGGGGACACTGGGGAGGCTGTTCACTCACACATGGGGGTTTTGGGTGCCCTTGGTCGGCATGGCTGGCTTGGGGGAGACCCCAAGAAGGGGTCCAAGCACCCCCACCAAGATCCATCCACAGGGGGGCGCCACAGGTCACTTTAAGCCTGATTTCACTATGGGTACACTGGGGAGGCTGTTCACTCACACATGGGGGTTTTGGGTGCCCATGGTCGGCATGGCTGGCTTGGAGGAGACCCCAAGAAGGGGTCCAAGCACCCCCACCAAGATCCATCCACAGGGGGGCGCCACAGGTCACTTTAAGCCTGATTTCACTATGGGTACCCAGGGGAGGCTGTTCACTCACACATGGGGGTTTTGGGTGCCCATGGCCGGCATGGATGGCTTGGGGGGGACCCCAAGAAGGGGTCCAAGACCCCACAGCCGGATCCATCCACAGGGGGGCGCCACAGGTCACTTTAGGCCGGATTTCACTATGGGGACCCAGGGGAGGCTTTTCACTCACACATGGGGGTTTTGGGTGCCCTTGGTCGGCATGGCTGGCTTGGGGGGGACCCCAAGAAGGGGTCCAAGACCCCACAGCCGGATCCATCCACAGGGGGGCGCCACAGGTCACTTTAGGCCGGATTTCACTATGGGGACCCAGGGGAGGCTTTTCACTCACACATGGGGGTTTTGGGTGCCCTTGGTCGGCATGGCTGGCTTGGGGGGGACCCCAAGAAGGGGTCCAAGCACCCCCACCAAGATCCATCCACAGGGGGGCGCCACAGGTCATTTTCACTAGGAGAACCAGGGGAGGGCTCCTGACTCACACATGGGCATTCTGGGTGCCCATGGCTGGGATGGGTGAGACAGAGTCCAGCCCTCCACACACAAAAGTGACCCAGCAGGCCAGAAGAAAGGGAGAGAGAAGAGAGAGAGAACAAATAATACATGGGCACAGAGCAGCCAGCCTCCATTGGAGCTGCCTGCACAGTGCTGCCCTCCTGTGGGAAAGGTTCACACACACACTCACTCACTCACTCACACAGACACACACA
>NW_028164327.1:7500-12500 GCF_964263955.1 Coregonus lavaretus | reverse complement strand
CCCGGAAGGCCGATTTTGATGCACTTTTCTCGGATTGGGTTGGTGGTCAGACACCCCCATATGGAAATCATCCGGTTGACACTATGAGAACCAGGGACCGACTCCTGGCTCCCGGAAGGCCGATTTTGATGCACTTTTCTCGGATTGGGTTGGTGGTCAGACACCCCCATATGGAAATCATCCGGTTGACACTATGAGAACCAGGGACCGACTCCTGGCTCCCGGAAGGCCGATTTTGATGCACTTTTCTCGGATTGGGTTGGTGGTCAGACACCCCTATATGGAAACCATCCGGTTGACACTATGAGAACCAGGGACCGACTCCTGGCTCCCGGAAGGCCGATTTTGATGCACTTTTCTCGGATTGGGTTGGTGGTCAGACACCCCCATATGGAAACCATCCGGTTGACACCAGGAGAACCAGGGACCGACTCCTGGCTCCCGGAAGGCCGATTTTGATGCACTTTTCTCGGATTGGGTTGGTGGTCAGACACCCCCATATGGAAATCATCCGGTTGACACTATGAGAACCAGGGACCGACTCCTGGCTCCCGGAAGGCCGATTTTGATGCACTTTTCTCGGATTGGGTTGGTGGTCAGACACCCCCATATGGAAACCATCCGGTTGACACTATGAGAACCAGGGACCGACTCCTGGCTCCCGGAAGGCCGATTTTGATGCACTTTTCTCGGATTGGGTTGGTGGTCAGACACCCCCATATGGAAATCATCCGGTTGACACTATGAGAACCAGGGACCGACTCCTGGCTCCCGGAAGGCCGATTTTGATGCACTTTTCTCGGATTGGGTTGGTGGTCAGACACCCCCATATGGAAACCATCCGGTTGACACCAGGAGAACCAGGGACCGACTCCTGGCTCCCGGAAGGCCGATTTTGATGCACTTTTCTCGGATTGGGTTGGTGGTCAGACACCCCCATATGGAAATCATCCGGTTGACACTATGAGAACCAGGGACCGACTCCTGGCTCCCGGAAGGCCGATTTTGATGCACTTTTCTCGGATTGGGTTGGTGGTCAGACACCCCCATATGGAAACCATCCGGTTGACACCAGGAGAACCAGGGACCGACTCCTGGCTCCCGGAAGGCCGATTTTGATGCACTTTTCTCGGATTGGGTTGGTGGTCAGACACCCCCATATGGAAACCATCCGGTTGACACCAGGAGAACCAGGGACCGACTCCTGGCTCCCGGAAGGCCGATTTTGATGCACTTTTCTCGGATTGGGTTGGTGGTCAGACACCCCCATATGGAAACCATCCGGTTGACACCAGGAGAACCAGGGACCGACTCCTGGCTCCCGGAAGGCCGATTTTGATGCACTTTTCTCGGATTGGGTTGGTGGTCAGACACCCCCATATGGAAATCATCCGGTTGACAACAGGAGAACCAGGGACCGACTCCTGGCTCCCGGAAGGCCGATTTTGATGCACTTTTCTCGGATTGGGTTGGTGGTCAGACACCCCCATATGGAAACCATCCGGTTGACACTATGAGAACCAGGGACCGACTCCTGGCTCACGGAGGCCGATTTTGATGCACTTTTCTCGGATTGGGGTGGTGGTCAGACACCCCCATATGGATAACCGCCGGCGGACACCAGGAGAACCAGGGACCGACTCCTGGCTCACGGAGGCCGATTTTGTTGCACTTTTCTCGGATTGGGGTGGTGGTCAGACACCCCCATATGGAAATCATCCGGTTGACACTATGAGAACCAGGGACCGACTCCTGGCTCACGGAGGCCGATTTTGATGCACTTTTCTCGGATTGGGGTGGTGGTCAGACACCCCCATATGGTAAACCGCCGGCGGACACTAGGAGAACCAGGGGAGGCTCTTACCTCACACATGGGGGTTTTGGGTGCCCTTGGCCGGCTTGGGGGTGACCCCAAGGGGGGGTCCAAGACCCCACACCCGGATCCATCCACAGGGGGGCGCCACAGGTCACTTTAAGCCTGATTTCACTATGGGTACCCAGGGGAGGCTGTTCACTCACACATGGGGGTTTTGGGTGCCCTTGGTCGGCATGGCTGGCTTGGGGGAGACCCCAAGAAGGGGTCCAAGCACCCACAGCCGAATCCATCCACAGGGGGGCGCCACAGGTCACTTTAGGCCTGATTTCACTGGGGGGACACTGGGGAGGCTGTTCACTCACACATGGGGGTTTTGGGTGCCCTTGGTCGGCATGGCTGGCTTGGGGGAGACCCCAAGAAGGGGTCCAAGCACCCCCACCAAGATCCATCCACAGGGGGGCGCCACAGGTCACTTTAAGCCTGATTTCACTATGGGTACACTGGGGAGGCTGTTCACTCACACATGGGGGTTTTGGGTGCCCATGGTCGGCATGGCTGGCTTGGAGGAGACCCCAAGAAGGGGTCCAAGCACCCCCACCAAGATCCATCCACAGGGGGGCGCCACAGGTCACTTTAAGCCTGATTTCACTATGGGTACCCAGGGGAGGCTGTTCACTCACACATGGGGGTTTTGGGTGCCCATGGCCGGCATGGATGGCTTGGGGGGGACCCCAAGAAGGGGTCCAAGACCCCACAGCCGGATCCATCCACAGGGGGGCGCCACAGGTCACTTTAGGCCGGATTTCACTATGGGGACCCAGGGGAGGCTGTTCACTCACACATGGGGGTTTTGGGTGCCCTTGGTCGGCATGGCTGGCTTGGGGGAGACCCCAAGAAGGGGTCCAAGCACCCACAGCCGAATCCATCCACAGGGGGGCGCCACAGGTCACTTTAGGCCTGATTTCACTGGGGGGACACTGGGGAGGCTGTTCACTCACACATGGGGGTTTTGGGTGCCCTTGGTCGGCATGGCTGGCTTGGGGGAGACCCCAAGAAGGGGTCCAAGCACCCCCACCAAGATCCATCCACAGGGGGGCGCCACAGGTCACTTTAAGCCTGATTTCACTATGGGTACACTGGGGAGGCTGTTCACTCACACATGGGGGTTTTGGGTGCCCATGGTCGGCATGGCTGGCTTGGAGGAGACCCCAAGAAGGGGTCCAAGCACCCCCACCAAGATCCATCCACAGGGGGGCGCCACAGGTCACTTTAAGCCTGATTTCACTATGGGTACCCAGGGGAGGCTGTTCACTCACACATGGGGGTTTTGGGTGCCCATGGCCGGCATGGATGGCTTGGGGGGGACCCCAAGAAGGGGTCCAAGACCCCACAGCCGGATCCATCCACAGGGGGGCGCCACAGGTCACTTTAGGCCGGATTTCACTATGGGGACCCAGGGGAGGCTGTTCACTCACACATGGGGGTTTTGGGTGCCCTTGGTCGGCATGGCTGGCTTGGGGGAGACCCCAAGAAGGGGTCCAAGCACCCACAGCCGAATCCATCCACAGGGGGGCGCCACAGGTCACTTTAGGCCTGATTTCACTGGGGGGACACTGGGGAGGCTGTTCACTCACACATGGGGGTTTTGGGTGCCCTTGGTCGGCATGGCTGGCTTGGGGGAGACCCCAAGAAGGGGTCCAAGCACCCCCACCAAGATCCATCCACAGGGGGGCGCCACAGGTCACTTTAAGCCTGATTTCACTATGGGTACACTGGGGAGGCTGTTCACTCACACATGGGGGTTTTGGGTGCCCATGGTCGGCATGGCTGGCTTGGAGGAGACCCCAAGAAGGGGTCCAAGCACCCCCACCAAGATCCATCCACAGGGGGGCGCCACAGGTCACTTTAAGCCTGATTTCACTATGGGTACCCAGGGGAGGCTGTTCACTCACACATGGGGGTTTTGGGTGCCCATGGCCGGCATGGATGGCTTGGGGGGGACCCCAAGAAGGGGTCCAAGACCCCACAGCCGGATCCATCCACAGGGGGGCGCCACAGGTCACTTTAGGCCGGATTTCACTATGGGGACCCAGGGGAGGCTGTTCACTCACACATGGGGGTTTTGGGTGCCCTTGGTCGGCATGGCTGGCTTGGGGGAGACCCCAAGAAGGGGTCCAAGCACCCACAGCCGAATCCATCCACAGGGGGGCGCCACAGGTCACTTTAGGCCTGATTTCACTGGGGGGACACTGGGGAGGCTGTTCACTCACACATGGGGGTTTTGGGTGCCCTTGGTCGGCATGGCTGGCTTGGGGGAGACCCCAAGAAGGGGTCCAAGCACCCCCACCAAGATCCATCCACAGGGGGGCGCCACAGGTCACTTTAAGCCTGATTTCACTATGGGTACACTGGGGAGGCTGTTCACTCACACATGGGGGTTTTGGGTGCCCATGGTCGGCATGGCTGGCTTGGAGGAGACCCCAAGAAGGGGTCCAAGCACCCCCACCAAGATCCATCCACAGGGGGGCGCCACAGGTCACTTTAAGCCTGATTTCACTATGGGTACCCAGGGGAGGCTGTTCACTCACACATGGGGGTTTTGGGTGCCCATGGCCGGCATGGATGGCTTGGGGGGGACCCCAAGAAGGGGTCCAAGACCCCACAGCCGGATCCATCCACAGGGGGGCGCCACAGGTCACTTTAGGCCGGATTTCACTATGGGGACCCAGGGGAGGCTTTTCACTCACACATGGGGGTTTTGGGTGCCCTTGGTCGGCATGGCTGGCTTGGGGGGGACCCCAAGAAGGGGTCCAAGACCCCACAGCCGGATCCATCCACAGGGGGGCGCCACAGGTCACTTTAGGCCGGATTTCACTATGGGGACCCAGGGGAGGCTTTTCACTCACACATGGGGGTTTTGGGTGCCCTTGGTCGGCATGGCTGGCTTGGGGGGGACCCCAAGAAGGGGTCCAAGCACCCCCACCAAGATCCATCCACAGGGGGGCGCCACAGGTCATTTTCACTAGGAGAACCAGGGGAGGGCTCCTGACTCACACATGGGCATTCTGGGTGCCCATGGCTGGGATGGGTGAGACAGAGTCCAGCCCTCCACACACAAAAGTGACCCAGCAGGCCAGAAGAAAGGGGAGAGAGAGAGAGAGAGAACAAATAATACATGGGCACA
>NW_028164328.1:50000-126178 GCF_964263955.1 Coregonus lavaretus | reverse complement strand
CACAAAAAAAATTTGCATCTTCAAAGTGGTAGGCATGTTGTGTAAATCAAATGATACAAACCCCAAAGAAATCCATTTTAATTCCAGGTTGTAAGGCAACAAAATAGGAAGAATGCCAAAGGGTGTGAATACTTTTGCAAGCCACTGTACCTAAGCAGACAGAGAGAATGTGACTATTTATAAAAGGCTTTTCTTAAAGAGATTCTCCGATAATTTTGTATACGTTTTAGCCAGTAGTTCTGAACTAGCGCTTAGGAGCCTATAGTGGTCCCTGTAAATTGCTTACTACATCACATATGTGCAGATATGTGAACCACGTAATTGCTCTCTCTCTCTCTGCTGTGTCATTGGGCCCGCCCTGCAACCTCATTGGATAACGCTGGGCATGCCTCTTGCAAGCCGTCAGTCAAATGCGAGGGGCTGAAGCTCATTGGCTAGAACTCGTAATTACTAGGGGCTGGCCCACGTGGTGGGAAATGTAGGCAAAATGGCACGGCACAACATTTTAGTCATACTGATGCCGCTTATCTCGACTATTGTACCTGCAAGTCACTGATGTCCATCCAATCAGTCACAACATGTTTGGCTCTGACCTGTCCTCCAGTGGAAAAAAAAACAACCCACATGGAAATCCTCCCATCCATCCAGAGGGGGTGTCCTGTGGGTATTTACCCCACTATGGGTCCTCCGGTTTGGGCTTGGCCAGGTTGGCCCTGACCCTGGCCTGGTCCACAGCATCCAGGAGGTTCTTCCCGTCCATGGCCAGGTTGTGTGCTGCAGTCAGCATCTGTTTCTTACACTCCTCCTTCAGAGAGGTGATTGCGTTCTGCTGGGCCAGACGCATCTTACTGATCAACTCTGCCATGTCGTTGTTCAACAGCTTCTGGGTGCCCTCGATCTGAGAGGAGGGGAGAGGATTGGAGAGAGTGAAAGGTTAATGGTAGCCTGCATGCTAGCATGTTTTCTCTTTTAGCCAACTCCTTTGTCATTGTTCCTAAGTGAACATCTCAGTGGAACAAGAGAATAGAGGGATTGAGGACGGGGGATATACTGTTGAAGACGGGGGATATACTGTTGAGGGCAGGGGATATGCTGTTGAGGGCAGGGGATATACTGTTGAGGGCGGGGGATATACTGTTGAGGACGGGGGATATACTGTTGAGGACGGGGGATATACTGTTGAGGACGGGGGATATACTGTTGAGGACGGGGGATATACTGTTGAGGGCAGGGGATATGCTGTTGAGGGCAGGGGATATGCTGTTGAGGACGGGGGATATACTGTTGAGGACGGGGGATATACTGTTGAGGACAGGGGATATACTGTTGAGGACGGGGGATATACTGTTGAGGACGGGGGATATACTGTTGAGGACGGGGGATATACTGTTGAGGACGAGGGATATACTGTTGAGGACGGGGGATATACTGTTGAGGACAGGGGATATACTGTTGAGGACGGGGGATATACTGTTGAGGACAGGGGATATACTGTTGAGGACGGGGGATATACTGTTGAGGACGAGGGATATGCTGTTGAGGACGAGGGATATGCTGTTGAGGACGGGGGATATACTGTTGAGGGCAGGGGATATGCTGTTGAGGACGAGGGATATACTGTTGAGGGCAGGGGATATACTGTTGAGGACGAGGGATATGCTGTTGAGGACGAGGGATATACTGTTGAGGGCAGGGGATATACTGTTGAGGGCAGGGGATATACTGTTGAGGACGGGGGATATACTGTTGAGGACGGGGGATATACTGTTGAGGACGGGGGATATACTGTTGAGGACGGGGGATATACTGTTGAGGACGGGGGATATACTGTTGAGGACGGGGGATATACTGTTGAGGACGGGGGATATACTGTTGAGGACGGGGGATATACTGTTGAGGACGGGGGATATACTGTTGAGGACGGGGGATATACTGTTGAGGACGGGGGATATACTGTTGAGGACGGGGGATATACTGTTGAGGACGAGGGATATACTGTTGAGGACGAGGGATATACTGTTGAAGGCGGGGGATATACTGTTGAGGACGGGGGATATACTGTTGAGGACGGGGGATATACTGTTGAGGACGAGGGATATACTGTTGAGGACGAGGGATATACTGTTGAAGGCGGGGGATATACTGTTGAAGGCGGGGGATATACTGTTGAGGATGGGGGATATACTGTTGAGGACGGGGGATATCGGAGAGAAGGAGTGAGGTAAAACGGAGAAGGTTGTTACTGTACCTCTGTCCTGATGGACTCATGCAGGGTAGGTAGAATATCATCCACACTGTGGATCAGACTCCGCAAGGTCAGCCCTATAGACTGGAGCGAGAGGGGAGTCTTTAATCAATAAAATACGTCCTGGCAAGTCAAGCTGTTACCGTGGCTACAGATACACGCCCCGCCACTACTAAAATAAAGGCGTGGAATGCAATAGTTTGAACAGTTCTGTGTACAACATTAAGTTTGTAGGCTACACCAGTGACCAGACAAAAGGTATCAAGGAGGGGGGAGTGGAACTCAGCACAGCAGCTACATAGGAAGCGGACTAGGCACTCAGCACAGCATCTACATAGGAAGCGGACTAGGCACTCAGCACAGCAGCTACATAGGAAGCGGACTAGACACTCAGCACAGCATCTACATAGGAAGCGGACTAGACACTCAGCACAGCATCTACATAGGAAGCGGACTAGACACTCAGCACAGCAGCTACATGGGAAGCGGACTAGACACTCAGCACAGCATCTACATAGGAAGCGGACTAGACACTCAGCACAGCAGCTACATAGGAAGCGGACTAGACACTCAGCACAGCATCTACATAGGAAGTGGACTAGACACTCAGCACAGCATCTACATAGGAAGCGGACTAGACACTCAGCACAGCAGCTACATGGGAAGCGGACTAGACACTCAGCACAGCAGCTACATAGGAAGCGGACTAGACACTCAGCACAGCATCTACATAGGAAGCGGACTAGACACTCAGCACAGCAGCTACATAGGAAGCGGACTAGACACTCAGCACAGCAGCTACATGGGAAGCGGACTAGACACTCAGCACAGCATCTACATAGGAAGCAGACTAGACACTCAGCACAGCAGCTACATAGGAAGCGGACTAGACACTCAGCACAGCATCTACATAGGAAGCGGACTAGACACTCAGCACAGCAGCTACATGGGAAGTGGACTAGGCACTCAGCACAGCAGCTACATAGTAAGCGGACTAGGCACTCAGCACAGCAACTACATAGTAAGCGGACTAGGCACTCAGCACAGCAACTACATAGGAAGCGGACTAGACACTCAGCACAGCAGCTACATAGGAAGCGGACTAGACACTCAGCACAGCATCTACATAGGAAGCGGACTAGACACTCAGCACAGCATCTACATAGGAAGCGGACTAGACACTCAGCACAGCAGCTACATAGGAAGCGGACTAGACACTCAGCACAGCAGCTACATAGGAAGCGGACTAGACACTCAGCACAGCAGCTACATAGGAAGCGGACTAGACACTCAGCACAGCATCTACATAGGAAGTGGACTAGACACTCAGCACAGCATCTACATAGGAAGCGGACTAGACACTCAGCACAGCATCTACATAGGAAGCAGACTAGACACTCAGCACAGCAGCTACATAGGAAGCGGAGTGGGTACTCAGCTACGTAAAAATAAATCCTGCACATGCGCAGAAATATCAGTATTTTTAGCCTGGGCAAATTGGGATACAGAAACTCCATATCTTATAATGCTTCTGTGGGTCCATTGCCTCTATCCTACAGCAGACCTGAGTACAGTCAAATACTTTCATATACTTGAGCTGCCCTTGATTGAGTTCGCCCGGTACAATGGGACTCATTTTCCCAAAAGTGGAACTCCAAGCTGAATCACAAGTGTCTGATTCAGGTTTCCTACGGGACTAGTCACCACCTTCCATGTCTTTACCTTCACTATGTTGATGTATTGTTCAGGCTGTAGTGTGTTGACATCGTTCTTCAGCTGCACCACCACCTTGACCAGCTCCATCACCGCCTGGTACACCTGGTCATCTGACCGGTCCAGCTCTGCTGTTGGGAAGGCCTGGGCTGTGGGGACGGGGAGACGTGGGGGCTTGTCTGGCGGGGCTGGGGTTTCAGAGAGGGAGGGAGAGAGGGAGGGAGGGAGGAGGGGGGGAGAGGGGGGAGAGAGGAGGAGGGGGAGAGAGGAGGAGGGGGGGAGAGAGGAGGAGGGGGGAGAGAGGGAGGGAGAGAGAGGGACGCGGGGGGAAGAGAGGGGGAGAGAGAGAGGGAGGCGGGGGGAAGGGGGAGGCGGGGGGAGAGAGGGAGGGGGGCGGAGAGAGGGGGGGGAGGCGGGGGGAGAGAGGGAGGGGGGCGGAGAGAGGGGGGGAGAGGAAGGCAGGGGGAAGAGAGGGGGGAGATGAGGGCGGGGGAGAGGGAGGCAGGGGGAGAGAGGGGGGGAGAGAGGGGGGAGAGATGGAGGCGGGGGGAGAGAGGGAGGGGTGTATGAGAAGGACTGGAGGATGTTTATGATACTTTTGTTACACTTAATCAAATTCCATTTCATACGACTAGATATTCTGAAGGACCACTCACCATGTTCAGTCTCAGCTTCAGGTGACTACAGACAGAGACAAAAAGCAGAATAACTATAGAAACCTGACTAATCATCGTACCTACTACAACTCCATATCGCATAGCAGTAAAGACAGTTGGGGATTTGTTACCAATTCATTGTGATTTCATGTAAATGGACAGACAGACGAGTGAATGACAGACCAGAAAAACAGAGGCTGTGGTAACACTAAACCTAAAGCCTGCAGGTATAATGCTTTAGAACTTGTTATATGCATGTATGAGCTTTTAAAAAGACACATACCAGTGGACTGGAGGCGTCCTCCTGTCCCATGGGATCCTGTAAAGGAACAAGTAGCTTCAGGTTCATTTGACACTATATGGACGTGGACCGTCGATTGACCACGGACCCCATGGTCCCCATAGGGACAGTCAGTTCAAAAACAGACCCACCGAGAGTGAGAGTTACGGGACTGGTGGTTAGGGTGGAGAGGGGGTTGGTTGATAAGGTGGACGGAAGGTAGTTATGGTGGACAGGGCATACAGAGAGCTAGTTGTTAGGGCGGACTAGGGCCCGGTTGCTAGGGCAGGTTACTAGGTCTAGGGTGGTAAAGGTCGAAGGTGTATTCCCCACCAGGAGTCGTTACTCCTTGGTCAGCCACTTGTTGTTAAGGGGTTGTTAGGGTGGTTTGCTAGGTCTAGGGGGGAATATGTTGGAGGTATATTCCCCACCAGGAGTCTCTCCTCCTTGGTCAGCCACTTGTTGTTAGGGTGGTTGCTAGGGCGGGTTGCTAGGTATAGTGGTATAAAGGTTGGAGGTGTTTTCCCCACCAGGAGTCTCTCCTCCTTGGTCAGCCACTTGTTGTTAGGGTGGTTGCTAGGGCGGGTTGCTAGGTCTAGGGGGGTAAATGTCGGAGGTGTTTTCCCCACCAGGAGTCTCTCCTCCTTGGTCAGCCACTTGTTGTTAGGGTGGTTGCTAGGGTGGGTTGCTAGGGCGGGTTGCTAGGTCTAGGGGGGTAAAGGTCGGAGGTGTTTTCCCCACCAGGAGTCTCTCCTCCTTGGTCAGCCACTTGTTGTTAGGGTGGTTGCTAGGGTGGTTGTTAGGGCGGGTTGCTAGGTCTAGGGGGGTAAAGGTCGGAGGTGTTTTCCCCACCAGGAGTCTCTCCTCCTTGGTCAACCACTTGTTGTTAGGGTGGTTGTTAGGGTGGGTTGCTAGGGCGGGTTGCTAGGTCTAGGGGGGTAAAGGTCAGAGGTGTTTTCCCCACCAGGAGTCTCTCCTCCTTGGTCAGCCACTTGTTGTTAGGGGGTTGTTAGGGTGGTTGCTAGGGCGGGTTGCTAGGTCTAGGGGGGTAAAGGTCGGAGGTGTTTTCCCCACCAGGAGTCTCTCCTCCTTGGTCAGCCATTTGTTATCCTCCATCATCTGTTGTTTCTGTTGTCTCATCGTCTCCTGCATACGCAGTCTCTCCATCTGCCACAACCGCTGGGCGTCCTCCTTACTGGACGGCTCCACAACGAACTCACCCTCCTATTGGAAGGGACACACACCAATCATATAGTACAGAGCTAGTAATACAGTAGCCTTGCTTGTTGGGCTTATAGCAGTAACACAGGGCTTTAACACAAGCACAGGACCACATGACTTGGATCGTCATAGAGACCTAACGTAGAAGGCGTAAATGAAACGGAAGCTAGGTTGAAGATACTGTATCCCTGAAAAACAGATGCTTACGGTTTCTTTAAACCCCCACTGAGGGTGGAAATAGAGTAACCAGAGTCTAGAAGGAAGTAGACTAGAACTAGATAACTAGAGTCTAGAATTAAGTAGACTAGAACTAGATAACTAGAGTCTAGAATTAAGTAGAATATAACTAGATAACTAGTCTAGAATTAAGTAGAATATAACTAGATAACTAGTCTAGAATTAAGTAGACTAGAACTAGATAACTAGTCTAGAATTAATTAGACTAGAACTAGATAACTAGAGTCTAGAATTAAGTAGAATATAACTAGATAACTAGTCTAGAATTAAGTAGACTAGAACTAGATAACTAGAGTCTAGAATTAAGTAGACTAGAACTAGATAACTAGAGTCTAGAATTAAGTAGACTAGAACTAGATAACTGGAGTCTAGAATTAAGTAGACTAGAACTAGATAACTAGAGTCTAGAATTAAGTAGACTAGAACTAGATAACTAGAGTCTCACCCCCATGCTGCATCGTCGTGGAGACACCGTGGGCACCATCAAGGCGTTGCTCCTAGAGTCTACAGAGGTGGTGAATTCACAGGGACTGACCAGGTCTGGAGAGCTGGCACACAGGGCCTCATTCAGCTGAATGTGCAGGCCAATACCGTTCCCAAAACGACCCCCAGGTTTCAACCTGGAGGGCTGGAGACACAGGGACAGAAACGATGACGGGCGCTGAGTAACTTACAGTACAAGTCAAATGTTTGGACACACCTACTCATTCCAGGGTTTTCCTTTATTTTTTACTATTTTCTACATTGTAGAATAATAGTGAAGACATCAAAACTATGAAATAACTCATATGGAATCATGTAGTAACCAAAAAAGTGTTAAACAAATCAAAATATATTTTATATTTGAGATTCTTCAAAGTAGCCACACTTTGCCTTGTTGACAGCTTTGCACACGCTTGGCATTCTCTCAACCAGCTTCATGAGGTAGTCACCTGGAATGCATTTCAATTAACAGGTGTGCCTTATTAAAAGTTAATTTGTGGAATTTCTTTCCTTCTTAATGTGTTTGAGCCAATCAGTTGTCTTGTGACAAGGTAGGGCTGGTATTCAGAAGATAGCCCTATTTGGTAAAAGACCAAGTCCATATTATGGCAAGAACAGCTCAAATAAGCAAAGAGAAATGACAGTCCATCATTACTTTAAGACATGAAGGTCAGTCAATCTGGAAAAGTTCAAGAACTTTAAATGTTTCTTCAAGTGCAGTCCCAAAAACCACCAAGCGCTATGATGAAACTGGCTCTCATGAGGACCGCCACAGGAATGGAAGACCCAGAGTTACCTCTGCTGCAGAGGATAAGTTCATTAGAGTTAACTGCACCTCAGATTGCAGCCCAAATAAATGCTTCACAGAGTTCAAGTAACAGACAAATCTCAACATCAACTGTTCAGAGGAGACTGTGTGAATCAGGCCTTCATGGTCAAATTGCTGCAAAGAAACCACTACTAAAGGACACCAATAAGAAGAGACTTGCTTGGGCCAAGAAACACGAGCAATGGACATTAGACCGGTGGAAATCTGTCCTTTGGTCTGATGAGTCCAAATTGGAGATTTCTGGTTCCAACCGCCGTGTCTTTGTGAGACGCGGTGTGGCTGAACGGATGATCTCTGCATGTGTGGTTCCCACCGTAAAGCATGGAGGAGGAAGTGTTATGTTGTGGGGGTGCTTTGCTGGTGACACTGTCTGTGATTTATTTAGAATTCAAGGCACACTTAACCAGCATGGCTACCACAGCATTCTGCAGCGATACGCCATCCCATCTGGTTTGCGCTTAGTAGGACTATCATTTGTTTTTCAACAGGACAGTGACCCAAAACACACCTCCAGACTGTGTAAAGGCTATTTGACCAAGGAGAGTGATGGAGTGCTGCATCAGATGACCTGGCCTCCACAATCACCCAACCTCAACCCAATTGAGATGGTTTGGGATGAGTTGGACGGCAGAGTGAAGGAAAAGCAGCCAACAAGTGATCAGCATATGTGGGAACTCCTTCAATACTGTTGGAAAAGCATTCCAGGTGAAGCTGGTTGAGATAATGCCAAGAGTGTGTAAAGCTGTCATCAAGGCAAAGGGTGGCTACTTTGAAGAATCTCAAATATAAAATATATTTTGATTTGTTTAACACTTTTTTTGGTTAATACATGATTCCATATGTGTTATTTCATTGTTCTGATGTCTTCACTATTATTCTACAATGTAGAAAATAGTACAAATAAAAATAAAAACTGGAATGAGTAGGTGTGTCCAAACTTTTGACTGGTACTGTATATGCTAATTCTAACAACGCTATGACAGAAAGACAATAATGCTGAAGGTGTGTGTGTGGGGGGGTGTATGTGTATGTGGGTGTGTGTGTGTGTGTGTGTGTGTATATGTGTGTGTGTGTATATGTGTGTGTCTCATCAAGAAGATAGGATACTACCTTAGGAGGAGGCTCGTTGAAGTTCAACTTTGTGTCGAACAACTTGGTGGAGCGTTTTCTGTCCCTCTCTCTCTCTACCTGCTGCTCCTTCTCCATCTGATGGACGTCACTGTGAAAAGAAAAAGTACATATTGGCAGGATATTTGTTGGTGGAATTGTTTAATGGAGCACCTTACCCACCTTTAACCACATTCAGATTTCAGAACATAGCCAAGCCAGGAAAGGGCAGTCAGTACCTGATCTTGACGACCAGCTCGGTGAAGGAGGGTCTGTCGCGGGGGTCGTAGGACCAGCAGCGGGTCATGAGGGAGTAGAGGGCAGGGGGGCAGTTGTCAGGTTTGGGAAGTCTGATGCCCTGCTCCAGCTGGTTGATGACGTCACGGTTCTCCAACCAGAAGAAAGGCTGCTGCCCATGGCTCAGGATCTCCCACATACACACCGCTATGGCGGAGAGGAGAGGAGAGGAGAGACAGAGAGAGACAGAGAGAGAGACAGAGAGAGAGACAGAGAGAGACAGAGAGGTAGAGAGAGAGAGAGAGAGAGAGAGAGAGAGAGAGAGAGAGAGAGAGAGAGAGAGAGAGAGAGAGAGAGAGAGAGAGAGAGAGAGAGAGAGAGCTTCAAGTTCCAAGAGCAGCTGGTAAAATGATGAGCTCCTAATATCTAGTGTTATATTTCATATTTTAAATTAGTTAGAGGAAGAGTACATTTGAGAAAAACAAGTGAGTGAAAGATAAAGGAAGAAGGACTAAGAATATAACATCAGAAGAAGAAAATACAACAACTTTTATCCTGCTAACTCAACTGAATAGCTAACAAGCCTGATAATGCAACTGGATAGCTAACAAGCTAACAGTTGTTTACATGTTGCTACAGAGTTGCTAAGACAGTTTCTAGCTACAGGCTACATGCTGTTAGCTAAAAAAAACCTAGCTAACAAATAACAAAAAGGACAATAAAAAAAGGACAAAGACCAGGACAAAGCACAGGAAAACAAGTACCTAAACTTACACAAGCAAGAGAAAACTATTCAGACAGAAAACAAGAAAGGTAGGCTTTGTTTACATTCATAAACGTCTAGCTCAGCAACCTTGCAATCCAATATGCAGAAGGTATTGCCAGTGAAGCAGGGAGGAAAACATATAAAGCAAAGGTTTTAAAAGAGCGCCCAGAGACCCTAAGAGCAGACTTTATGCAACAAAAAGACAAAGAAATCAAGGTGGATCTCCTCTTTTTACTGAACGTCCAAATGCTTGGCAAGCAGCCCTGCGCAAAGCAAACAAACATCTTAAAATGTCTGGAAACAACACCACGAGACAATTGTATGTGGACACAACCCCCCAGAATTCAGGGGGAGAAAACAACAAGAATGTGACACTGTCCAGACGCTGATGGAAGAGTCGAGGCATTTCCAGGAGGAGAGCCGTGCTTCAATAGAACAGTCAAGACAGAAGTTAAGACAGAACACTGAACAAATGCCCCAGTCCAATGATGGCCTCCAAGAGGAGGAAAGGCATGTGGCCCTGACAGCATCAATAATGACATGCTTAAAACACAGTACTCTTGAGCTACAGGATGCCTTATTAAAACTATTCAACCTGGTTTTGGAGAGTTGCTGCTTCCCTGATATTTGGAATGAGGGGCTCATAACCCCCTTGTATAAAAAGGTGACAAATTAGACCCTAATACCTATTAGGGGAATATGTGTCACCAGTAACATGGGGAAACTGTTCTGCTGTATTCTCAATGACCGAATACAGACCTTCCTCACACAACATAACGCTCAATACGCTCTCAGAAAAAAAACGAATTGGTTTCCTACCCGAACACAGAACAACAGACCCCACACACACATTACACACTAATAAACCAGCATGTTCATCAGAAAAGCAGAGGAAAAGTATTTGCATGTTTTGTTGATTTTAAGAATGCTTTTGATTCCGTATGGCATAATGGATTATATTACAAAACCCTCCAAAGCGGCGTTGGGGGTAAAGTATATGACATCATAAAATGTATTTACTTGAACAACACATGTAGTATTAAAACTGAACAATAAAATAACAGTTTTTTTGCACAAGGGGCGAGGGGTGAGACAAGGGTGCAGTTTAAGTCCAACCCTGTTCAACGTCTACATCAATGAACTAGCAGTGTTGTTGGACCGATCTGCATTCCCTGGACTCACCCTCAAAGATGAGGAGGTCAGATTCCTGCTCTACCCAGAGGACCTTGTCCTACTGTCACCAAGATGAGGAGGTCAGATTCCTGCTCTACCCAGAGGACCTTGTCCTGCTGTCACCAAGATGAGGAGGTCAGATTCCTGCTCTACCCAGAGGACCTTGTCCTGCTGTCACCAAGATGAGGAGGTCAGATTCCTGCTCTACCCAGAGGACCTTGTCCTACGGTCACCAACAGAGACTACAGGAACAACTTAACATTCTTTGGGAATACAGCATCAACTGGGCAATAAACATCAACTTTCAGAAAACCAAAGTCTTGATTCTCCAGAAAAAGGCCATGAATCAGAGCAGCAGACACTCCTTCAAATGAGGAAATACCATTGGTTGAACACGTCCAATGGTATAACTACCTGGGCCTAATAATCAGTGCCTCCGGTGGATTTGGTCTGGCAGCGAATGCTTTAAAAGAAAAAGCCTGCAAAGCATTTTACTCCATAGAAAGACAATTCTCAAAAATAAATATTCCTATCCAAATCTGGTGAAAAATATTCAGTAGTGTAATTTTACCAATTGCACTATATGGAAGCGAGGTTTAAGGACCAACCTGTAATTACGATTATAAGTATTGGGGGAAAAAAAACAATAGAAAATCTACATACAGAATTCTGCAGAAATATCTTAAATATCCAAAAGAAAGTACCAGATAATGCATGCAAAGCGGAACTCGGACGATTGACTTTAATTGTAAATTTAAAGAAAAGGACAGTAACACTTTGGCACCATTTGAAATGAAGCCCCAAAACATCCTTACAATTCAAAGCACTGGAAACCCAAGACCTGAACGCTGAAAAGAGTCAGCTGTCAGCTGTTAAAAAAACTAAACAACCCTATTATCCAAACACACAGGGAGATCAATGAAATTGTTACAGAAATGAAAACCTATTTTTTGACAAATTGGAAAAATGAAACAAAAACACAGAATAAACAACATTTCTATTTGGCCCTCAAAACAGAATACAAATGGTCAGAATATCTCTACTGTCAGAAATACAAAACAGAGACAGATCCTGACCAAATACAGGCTCAGCGACCACCAGTGAAAGAGAGAGAAGAGAGAGAGAGAGAGAGAAGAGAGAGAGAAGAGAGAAGAGAGAAGAGAGAAGAGAGAAGAGAGAGAGAGAGAGAGAGAGAGAGAGAGAGAGAGAGAAACGCAGGCACACACAGAAATACTGCAAAAGCAAAGGATCCCCCAAAACATTTCAACAGACTTACCAAACATCCAGACATCACTAGCCGTTGTGAAGCGTCTGAAATTAATGGATTCTGGAGCCATCCATTTGATAGGTAATCGGCTCACTGAGGCTGTGGAAGTGATGCAGAAAGACAGTGGTAATATGTATTTAGCCAGTGTGAGGCCAGTATTTAAGAGCACACAGACAGACCACCAACCACTCCATGGGAGCATCTCAATTACATTTCCTTGATTCCTTGCATCCTCTTCGACCTCCTTCTCAAAACCCATTGGATGAGAAGGTCAGAAGTCCCTCCCATCTGACTTTCTCATCCAATGGTTATTTTTATTTTTTTAATGAGGCGCGGTGAGAGGACGCGAGGAATCAAGGAACTGACATTGAGATTCTCCCCGTACCTTTGTAATACTCTTCTTCCTCGATGTATCTGGACAGGCCAAAGTCTCCCAGCCTAACACAGTCTGCTGTGGCCACCAGCACGTTCCTCACCGCTATGTCTCTGTTCCGAGACAATAAACAGGGTTAGTTGAAACGGAGGTACTACAGGTGTTTGTCGTCCTGTTGCAAGATGTTTTGCTACCGTGTGCTCTAACGAACACAACCCTGTTCTCTGTGTTTAGAGGTGCTTTGTCTCTGTTGGGACACAACATGTTGTGTTGCTGCCATGTTGTTGTGTTGCTGCCATGCTGTGTTGTCATGTGTTGTTGTCGTGTTGTGTTGTGTTGTTGTCATGTTGTGTTGCTACCATGCTGTGTTGCTGCCATGTTGTGTTGCTACCATGTTGTGCTGCTTCCGTGTCGTTGTCATGTGTTGCTGTCATGTTGTGTTGTCGTCATGCTGTGTTGCTGCCATGCTGTTGTCATGTTGTGTTGCTGCGATGTTGTGTTGTCGTCTTAGGTATCTCTTTATGTAGTGTTGTGGTGTCTCTTGTCGTGATGTGTGTTTTGTCCTACATTAAAAAAAAAAAAATCCCAGCCCCCGTCCCCGCAGGAGGTCTTATGCCTCTTGGTAGGCCGTCATTGTAACTAAGAATTAGTTCTTAATTGACTTGTTAAATAAAGGTTAAATAAATGTAAACAACAACATGGGTTAGTGGGCAGCAATAGTACTTTGCAGCATGGACATCTACACTGAGTGGACAAAACATTAAGGACACCTGTTCTTTCCATTACATACGACTGACCAGCTGAATCCAGGTGGAAGCTATGATCCCTTATTGATGTCACTTGTTAAATCCACTTCAAATCAGTGTAGATGAAGGGGAGGAGACAGGTTAAAAGAAGGATTTATAAGCCTTGAGACATGGGATTGTGTATGTGTGCCATTCAGATGGTGAATGGGCAAGACAAAAGATATACAGTAAGTGCCTTTGAACGGGGTATGGGGGTAGGTGCCAGGCGCATCCCGCTCACAAGTTTCCTGTGTTTATCAAGAATGGTCCACCACCCAAAGGACATCCAGCTAACTTGACACAACTGTGGGAAGCATTGGAGTCAACATGGGCCCAGCATCCCTGTGGAACGTTTTCGACACCTTGTAGGGGGAGGGGGGGGGGGGGGGGGTGCAACTCAATATTAGGAAGGTGTTTAAAATGTTTTGTATACTCAGTGTATGTATTACATATCTAGGAGTGTGATTTTATTTTATTTATTTTTATTTTATGTCATTTAGCAGACACTCTTATCCAGAGCGACTTACAGGAGCAATTAGGGTTAAGTGCCTTGCTCAAGGGCACATCGACAGATTTTTCACCTAGTCGGCTCGGGGATTAGAACCAGCGACCTTTCGGTTACTGGCACAACGCTCTTAACCACTAAGCTACCTGCCGCCCCGTGATGAAGTGGAACACGGAATATGGGTGTAAAGATGGCCACCCTACCTGTGTGGGAAAAGCTATACGGACACGCCTGGTGCCCAAATGGATGACGCAGCTGAGAGTCGAGCAGAGATGAATGGATTCGGTTCAGTCAGTCGTCAGTGATGAGCCCTTCCCGGCTAGCTAGTTTATGCCGGCTAGCTGACAACAACAGCAGCATCACTGCGCTAGTTAATACTCACTAAAAGAAAGTTATGTTTATTTTGACGGGCGAGGGAGAAATAACATGTAGTATCGGTCACCGTCTGGATGTCACCGTGACATGCCAATAAATTAACGTAACGACAAGCCGGAGTGAACGACCAGTACAACGGCGTTGTATCAAGGTACTTCCCTCTGATGCTAACGTGGCCAATGTGTTCCATCCCACTTGATTTATATTAAGAGTAGGATAGCATCCTACACGACAAATAACTTGTAATATTGGTAGTAGCCATCTGGATGTCACCGTGATACGGTCTACTGCTGCTCAATGGGGAGAGTTTGTGCTGCAAGCCGGTAACAGAACAACACGGCGCACAGTGTGTCCTTCGTTCCTGCTTGCAGACTAATGATGAGCACTGCTGGAGAGGGAAGTAGTTAGATAGTGTAGCCGATATCAGGCCAGTAAGGAGAGGGAAGTAGTTAGATGGTGTAGCCAATATCAGGCCAGTAAGGAGTGGGAAGTAGTTAGATAGTGTAGCCGATATCAGGCCAGTAAGGAGTGGGAAGTAGTTAGATAGTGTAGCCAATATCAGGCCAGTAAGGAGAAGGAAGTAGCTAGATAGTGTAGCCAATATCAGGCCAGCAAACTATTAATAAACAATTACTCCGATTTAAAAAACGGGAATGATTCTGAACATTCTCCCAACTCCCAACTTCGGCAGACAAGTTTCAAATTCTCGTAGAAGTTTCTAGCCACAAGCATGATGCTAGCTACCTGGGATGACTGACTGAACTGAATCAGTTTATCCCCACTCAACTCTCGCTGCGTGACATAAGTCATCCATTTTGGGGCCCCAGGCGTGTCCGTATAGCCTCTCCCTACCTGTGCACCATGCTGATTCCCTCCAGGTAGACCAGAGCTTTACAGATCTGCAGGCTGAAGAGGACCAGCGTTATGTTGGTCAGCTTGCGCTGGTTCTCTACTAGGTAGTTGCCCAGCTGGAAGACAGATGGAACAGAATGATAGGGCAGCAGACAGGACAAGCTGGTAGAGAAGCACCTGTAGGGTCACTGGTTTGAATCCCAGGTCTGCCAGGAGAAATTGTGCTATAAGTCAAGTCTATCCAAGTTTCCAAGTTCATTTTTATAAGATCATGGCTGCTGTTGTCTTCATGACAATTCACACATCATGGCTAACAACATAACATTATGGCTAACAACATAGAATTATAGCTATCAACACAGCATTATGGCTAACAACATAGCGTCATGGCTAATAACATAGCGTCATGGCTAATAACATAGCGTCATGGCTAACAACATAGCGTCATCGCTAACAACATAGCGTCATGGCTAAAAACATAGCGTCATGGCTAACAACATAGCATTACGGCTAACAACATAGCATCATGTCTAATAAAATAGGGTGCGTTCATAAATTCACACTGGAGTGCCAGAGAGCACTGACACCGGCCATATTCAACGGGTGTTGAGCAGTTATTCTGCGCTCTGGCACACTCAGACAAGAGTGCTCTGAAATCGGAGTAGTAAACGCACCCATAGTGTCATGGCTAACAACATAGCATTATGGCTAACAACATAGCGTTATGGCTAACAACATAGCGTCATGGCTAACAACGTAGCGTCATGGCTAACAACGTAGCGTCATGGCTAACAACGTAGCGTCATGGCTAACAACATAGCGTCACGGCTAACAACATAGCGTCACGGCTAACAACATAGCGTCACGGCTAACAACATAGCGTCACGGCTAACAACATAGCGTCACGGCTAACAACATAGCGTCACGGCTAACAACATAGCGTCACGGCTAACAACATAGCGTCACGGCTAACAACATAGCGTCACGGCTAACAACATAGCGTCATGGCTAACAACATAGCATTATGGCTAACAACATAGCATTATGGCTAACAACATAGCGTGGCTGTGGTTCTCACCTCTCCATACTGGTAGAGTTCCATGACGATCCACACTGGGTCTTCCTCTATGACGCCGATCAGACTGACGATGTGGGGGTGGTTCAGGTTCTTCATGATCACTGGAGAATGGGACAGGTTTAACAATTCAACTTTTTCCTTATATTTTCGTGTGAAGGCTACATCAAGAGAGGGATACACAGGGGCGCAACTTTCACTGGGGACGGGGACAGTGGACATGTCCCCCCCCCCCCCCAACATTCTGAAATTGCATTTTTGTCACCCCCAGTTTTATCATTGGAATGTGATAACAAGCAAGGCTCGGGTGTGCTTTAGGACCATGCAGACGCTTCCAAGCGGTCGGGTAGCCTGTTTGGAGTGTTTATCCGACTGGATTAAAATAATAATAATAATAATAATAATAATAATAATAATAATAAATGTCTTCCGCCTTAAAACCAAAGTTGCGCCACTGGGGATACATACTTTCTTATTAATAGTATTTATCCCACAGCGTCATTGTTTCTGATTGGCTAGAAGGGCACTCTAGAATGTACATTAAAACCAGATAACTGGACAGTTGGAAAAGATATCGGGACACCTTGTAATCATGACGCAATATGCGCCTACACATGCAGACTGTACTTGCTGCAAAGTAACAGAAAGCTAAACCAACAACCCCAAAAAAACTGAAATTGGATACATTGTAAACGCAGGTCCAACAAAGGAAAAGCTAGCATTGACTTGTTTTTACAGAGACATTTTTTTGGGGGGAGCATCTGATGACCTGAGGTGGTGAGTGATGAACATGAATGACCTGAGGTGGTGAGTGATGAACATGAATGACCTGAGGTGGTGAGTGATGAACATGAATGACCTGAGGTGGTGAGTGATGAACATGAATGACCTGAGGTGGTGAGTGATGAACATGAATGACCTGAGGTGGTGAGTGATGAACATGAATGACCTGAGGTGGTGAGTGATGAACATGAATGACCTGAGGTGGTGAGTGATGAACATGAATGACCTGAGGTGGTGAGTGATGAACATGAATGACCTGAGGTGGTGAGTGATGAACATGAATGACCTGAGGTGGTGAGTGATGAACATGAATGACCTGAGGTGGTGAGTGATGAACATGAATGACCTGAGGTGGTGAGTGATGAACATGAATGACCTGAGGTGGTGAGTGATGAACATGAATGACCTGAGGTGGTGAGTGATGAACATGAATGACCTGAGGTGGTGAGTGATGAACATGAATTTCTCCTGTCCTTTCCATGTTGCAGTCATGATGCTATGCTGTCAAATCCTCCCACATGTTTCTAGTTTGACCGGCTGTTTTCAGCAACTGGTATTTTTGAAATTCGCTTGTCATATTGGCAGGTTTGCTAGCAACAAACTGTTTAGCTAGCTTCTAGTCTAGTGTTTGATATGCAATGCGATCTCTTCGTAATGAACAGTGTCGAGTGTCCTGACGAGAAGGACAACTTTTCTAGCTATGCCAGGCAAAAATCGGGCATTATCAGCTCATTGTTATGGATGTATCCAAATGAATGTCAATAGAAAAACATCTTAAACAAACGCAAATGCAGCTACTTTGCTGTTATTCTGGCTGCAGAGGTCGTGACGGTGTTAGCCATAGCTAGTTGGCCACCTAACAAGCAAGGGACAAGAACATTGCCAGAGCGCATGGCTATGGAACATACAGAACAAACAAATGGGTCCATAACTATATCTATAGCAACCAAAATATGAATAATCTTATAAAAATGAAAATAGGTGCATTGTCCATTATTTCCAAGGTAATGTACAGAATGGAGGCGTTTATTCCTTATGTATTGTCTCTACAGATCAGGTCTGTTGATGCTTATTCAAGTGATCATGAAGTGTACAAAAAAAAGTAAGTAGCGTTGCCTTGTGTGAGCCAGGACGGAGCCTACCCCCTGGACAGGACACTAGTCTATCGCTGTAGTGAGACAGCTTGATGTCTCCTACAACCCCCTGGACAGGACACTAGTCTATCGCTGTAGTGAGACAGCTTGATGTCTCCTACAACCCACTGGACAGGACACTAGTCTATCGCTGTAGTGAGACAGCTTGATGTCTCCTACAACCCCCTGGACAGGACACTAGTCTATCGCTGTAGTGAGACAGCTTGATGTCTCCTACAACCCCCTGGACAGGACACTAGTGTATCGCTGTAGTGAGACAGCTTGATGTAGCCTACAACATTTTACATTTACATTTTAGTCATTTAGCAGACACTCTTATCCAGAGCGACTTACAGATCGTGAGTGCATACTGCATGTTTTTAGTTTTTTCCATACTGGTCCCCCGTGGGGAAACGAACCCACAACCCTGGCGTTGCAAACGCCATGCTCTACCAACTGAGCTACACGGGACAACCCCCTGGACAGGACACTAGTGTATTGCAGGGCCTTACCCCCAATCTCTCCTTAATGCTGAGTGCCAACCAGTGGTGTAGTGGTGCCTGGAGAAGTGGGTACACTCTAATTTTGCCTTTTTACATTTCCCATATTCCCATAGTATAAAAAAATTATTTGATACAATTTTGAATTTGGCCTTTACTACCACAGCTTATAGAATCACATTGAATAACAAAAAAAGACAATAAAAAAAGTAAATCATGAGGAATAAGGTTTTGAAGTGTCTGTCCTGTATCTAGGAGACATAAGAAAGCTCAGGAAATATTTTTGTTTTTTTGGACACATATTTAACCCCTTATTTTTGTTGGCACAAAACTACCATACTTCCATTTATTTGTATGGGTTACCTTCGGACTAGTCCCGCTAGTCCCGCTAAATGCACTGTTGGTTAAGGGCTGTAAGTAAGCATTTCACTGTAATGTCTGCACCTGTTGTATTCGGCGCATGTGACCAATAAAATTTGATTTGATTTGATTTGACACTTTCACCATCGTGTTCGTGAGAGTCTCATCTTTCCATAGTAGTTTGTAGGCCAAACGTTTTCCCGGAGCAGATTTTCGTGATGTCGTGAGAAGATTTTTTGGGCTCCCGAGTGGCGCAGTGGTCTAAGGCACTGCATCTCAGTGCTTGAGGCGTCACTACAGACACCCTGGTTCGATTCCAGGCTGTATCACAACCGGCTGTGATTGGGAGTCCCATAGGGCGGCGCACAATTGGCCCAGCGTTGGCCGGTGTAGGCCGTTATTGTAAATAAGAATTTGTTCTTAATGTGTTCTTAACTGACTTGCCTAGTTAAATAAAAATAAAAAATAAAAATGTCTCCTGGTCTGACAAAACACTGCTGTAGCTCGGCCACCTTCCACCACAGATGAGGAAGGGTGACACAGGCGGATGCGGTGGATTGAGACGCAGCCCATGCAAAAAAATTCTTAAACTGATGATTTTCATGGGGATTTTTAAAATTATGTTACTTAGATATAAACCACATCAGGAGACCACTTTTGAGGTCTGCGAATCTTTTTTGAAATTGTGATTTTTTTTGTGTAGTTACCCTTTAATTCAAGTGGCAGGCACCTAGCACATGGGATGGCGTTTTCCAATGGATTTATGCAAATAAATAATAATCATGATATCATTCTTTCAGGTAGGCATAGGCTACTTTGTAGCTAGTTAACGTTTAATAGAGAAGGTTTTTGGGAAAGCCTTTCCATCCATACCAGAAGACGGTTAGGTATATCATTAGCATCACTATATTTGTCCGTTAATTGTTTGAAACCTGGACGTTTTACTTCATATAATGAGGCATGTCTTACCTTGCTTCAAAGTAGCCTATAGCCAAAATCCCACCATAGAAAAATGGAGGCAATTATTTTATAAAGACTTCCTCATATGCGTTCTCCTGTTGTTTTGGTTTTCTTTCAACTTTTTTCAATGTCTAGCAGCCAAAGGCATTACTACATTTACATTTACGTCATTTAGCAGACGCTCTTATCCAGAGCGACTTACAAATTGGTGCATTCACCTTATGATAGCCAGTGGGACAACCACTTTACAATTATTATTATAATTATTTTTTGTGTGTTTTTTTGTTATTTTTTTTTTATATATATATTTTCTTTAGTTTTAGAAATATTTTTAGATTGTTTTTATTTTTGTGAAATTTCTTTCAAATTTTTTAATTTTTTATTTAGAGTATGTTTTTAATTTTCTTTGTTTTGTATATATAGTTGTTGTTTTTTAATTTTTGTTGTTTTTACATTTTTATGTTTTTTTTTTTTTGTAATGCTTCTTCTTCTTCTTATTATTTTTTTTTTGGGGGGGGGGTGGGGGGGGGGGGATAGAAGGATTACTTTTATACTATCCCAGGTATTCCTTAAAGAGGTAGGGTTTCAAGTGTCTCCGGAAGGTGGTCAGTGACTCCGCTGTCCTGGCGTTGTGAGGGAGCTTGTTCCACCATTGGGGTGCCAGAGCAGCGAACAGTTTTGACTGGGCTGAGCGGGAACTGTTCTTCCACAAAGGTAGGGGGACCAGAAGGCCAGAGGTGGAAGAACGCAATGCCCTCGTTTGGGTGTAGGGACTGATCAGAGCCTGAAGGTAAGGAGGTGCCGTTCCCCTCACAGCTCCGTAGGCAAGCGCCATGGTCTTGTAGCAGATGCGAGCTTCAACTGGAAGCCAGTGGAGTGTGCGGAGGAGCGGGGTGACGTGAGAGAACTTGGGAAGGTTGAACACCAGACGGGCTGCAGCGTTCTGGATGAGTTGTAGGGGTTTAATGGCACAGGCAGGGATTATCCTAGTCATATTAGCATATTGCATCTTTAGATCTCCCCTCTTCCTAAAGAGAAACCACTCGCATGTGCGGTGCGCATTTTAGAACAGTGTTTTACCCGTTTTACGCAAATCGCACGTAGGCCTACCGCCATGCACACAATGCTGCTTCTAAAATGTGAAGATATAATAGATATATAGTTAATATAATATATAGATATAATAGTTCATCAACATTCTAAAGCTAAACAGTCTGATCTGTTCCATCAGCCTTTTTAATTGATACAGTGTATACCTCCACTACACTACTTTGATACGCATCGTTGAGATTAAGAAGTGAGTTTACGCAATGCCCACTGAAAAAATAAGTGGATATACTATACCCGCCCACACGTTTTGTTTTTTGCCCTAGCACTACACAGCTGATTAAAATACAGGTCTTTGGGTATGACTTGGCTGGGGGATCCCAACTTTTCAATCTCAGGGTGGACACTAACCACAAGGCCAGTGAGTTGGTGAAGTGTGATCAGTATTTGCTCTGTACCTGCTTCACTCATGAACTTCTCCATGACGTCAGGTGAACAGTCTTTACATGTCTTCACCGCCACGCTTAGTCTCTTCCCATTCTGGTTCACAAACACAGAGACCAGTCACACACACACACACACACACACACACACACACACACACAGAGACCAGTCACACACACACACACAAACACACACACACAAACAGAGACCAGTCACACACACAAACACACACAAACACACACACACAGAGACCAGTCACACACACACACACACACACACACACACACACACACACACACACACAGAGACCAGTCACACACACACACACACACACACACACACACACACACACAGAGACCAGTCACACACACACACACACAAACAGTGAGATCAATATTGTGTTTAGTTAGGCACATTTGAGGTGTTAGAATTGACTGTGTGAGTAGGGTGTCGGGAGATAGACTTGCCGATTTCTTGTACATTCCTTCATAGACCTCCCCGAAAAAACCCTCGCCAAGTATCCGGCCCAGAACAATGTCTTCTCTGTCGATTCCATACTTCACCACTGAAACCAAGTATACAACAACTTAGAACATACAGTAGATCATAGAACATAGAACATACAGTAGATCATAGAACATAGAACATACAGTAGATCATAGAACATAGAACACAGAAGGCAAATTTGAGGAAAACACTACCGAAGTTCTATCAACACATTGCCTGTAGTACATGCGCATCAAAAACTCTCGACCATTGCTACAACGCCCTCCCATGCCCTCCCTTCGACAAATCAGATCACGACTCCATCCTGGCTCCTCCCTTCCTATAGGCAGAAACTCAAACATGAAGTACCCGTGCTAAGGTCTATTCAGCGTTCAACACCATAGTGCCCTCCAAGCTCATCATTAAGCTCGGGGCCCTGGGTCTGAACCGCGTCCTGTGCAACTGGGTCCTGGACTTCCTGACGGGCCGCCCCCAGGTGGTGAAGGTAGCAAACAACACCTCCACTACGCTGATCCTCAACACAGGGGTCCCACAAGGGTGCGTGCTCAGCCCCATCCTGTACTCCCTGTTCACCCATGACTGCGTGGTCACGCACGCCTCCAACTCAATCATCAAGTTTGCAGACGACAGAACAGTGGTAGGCCTGATCACCAACAATGACGAGACAGCCAACAGGGAGGTGGTGATGGCCCTGGCGGAGTGGTGCCAGGAAAATAACCTCTTCCTCAACGTCAACAAAACAAAGGAGCTGATCGTGGACTTCAGGAAACAGCAGAGGGAGCAAGCCCCTATCCACATCGACGGGACCGCAGTGGAGAAGGTGGAAAGCTTCAAGTTCCTTGGCGTACACATCACTGATCATCTGAAATGGTCCACCCAAGCAGACAGTGTGGTGAAGAAGGTGCAACACCACCTCTTCAACCTCAGGAGGCTGAAGAAGTTTGGCTTGGCCCCTCACAAACTTTTACAGATGCACAATTGAAAGCATCCTGTCGGGCTGTCTCACGACCTGGTACGGAAACTGCACCGCCCGCAACCGCAGGGCTCTCAAGAGGGTGGTGCGGCCTGCCCAAGGCATCACCAGGGCCACACTGCCTGCCCTCCAGGCCAGCAGACTACAGCACCCAATGTCACAGGAAGTCCAAAAAGATGATCAAGGACATCAACCACCCAAGCCACTGCTTGTTCACCCAGCTATCATTCAGAAGGCGAGGTCAGTAGAGGTACATAAAAGCTGGGACCTGAGACTTAAAAACAGCTTCTATCTCAAGGCCAGCAGACTTTTAAATAGACATCACTAGCCGGCTACCACCCGGTTACTCAACTCTGCACCTTAGAGGCTGCTGCCCTATGTACATAGACATGGAATCACTGGTCACTTTAATAATGTTTACATATCTTGTATTACTCATCTCATATGTATATGCTGTATTCTATACTATTCTACTGTATCTTAGTCTATGCTGCTCTGTCATTGCTTGTCCATATATGTATATATTCTTAATTAATTCCTTACTTAGATTTGTGTGTATTGGGTATATGTTGTGAAATTGTTAGATATTACTTGTTAGATATTACTGCACTGTCGGAGCTAGAAACACAAGCATTTCACTACACCTGCAATAACATCTGCTAAATATTTGTATGTGACCAATAACATTAGATTTTATTTGATTACTGTGTTTTACTGTATTTAGTCAATGCCATTCTGACATTGCTCATCCTAATATTTATATATTTATTAATTCCATTCTTTTACTTTTAGATTTGTCTGTATTGTTGCGAACTATCAGATACTACTGCACTGTTGGAGCTAGGAACACAAGCATTTTGCTAGACCCGCAATAACATCTGCTAAATATGTGTATGTGACCAATACGATTTGATATGAAAAGTCTACATCAATCTCCTCATATCAACAACTATAAAATGTCTTCCAGTTTGATAAAGGAGAACTTCTACTTACCAGACCTCGGTCGTTCATCAATCTCAGCGTAGATTTCAGATCCTGAACGATTGGATATTTGATGATATCAGTTTTGTGGTCAAAACAGATGGGTCAACATAGCCCCCCCCCCCTACAGTACTAGTTTCAAATAATTCAACACAGCCACTGCACTGATTTGAACAATGATTAATAATGAGAAATTAACCATGATATTTGTCAAACAAAAGATGAAAGCAGTCTTGGTAGATAATAACTCACCCATGCTATTTCTGATGCTGTCTGTGTTTACCGTTTGACTACAGAGTGGGAGGAGAGACAGCCAGAGGAGGAGAGGAGAGGATCATCAAACCCTGGGTTTATAGTTCCTCAATGCACCAGGCACACTGTTACAATAACACTACCTGTCTCTTTGGAAAAATCTATCTGACAGCATCACTTTTCACTTGATCTTATATCCAATGTTCCAACAAGTACTCTTGAATATGTACAGTTCAGTTTCAGCATAGTGACTTGTTATAGGAATGACACAAAAGCCCAAATATTAAGCCTTGTTCAATCCACTCACTTTGTGGGTAGGTCTGGAAGGGAACTTCGTAGATTGGCGTCTATGGGTCATGGCAGAAACATGGTGTTACTTCACATTGGTTCAATAGACTTACGAGAGATGAGGTAATCAAGTTAGACCACTGTGATGCACTCTTTCAGTGTATCCCCTTCTGTGTTTCCCCTTACCATTATATACACAGGGCGGACTTCCTGATCCCCCTTACCTTTATTTGGTCTGATGACGATGAACGACTTGTCAGTGGCGTGCTCCAAGCGACAGTAACCGTCAATAAGGTCCACCATGTTCTCTGCCATCGCAAACTTAGTCACGTTGATAGACAGAGGCTGACCAAGAAGATACAAACGATTCACATTACTGACAATTACTGACAATTACAATCACTTTATAACATTATAATGTCATAGGGGTCATAGGCTTTCAGGGCGAAATATTTACTTAAGATGCAGGCATTTAACTCAACGAACACGTCAACAAAAATGTTGCATGATAAAAAATAAAAAATACACACACACACAGATCTCAAGTTAGGATTCAGGGCCCGAATTCACAAAGTGTCTCAGAGTAGGAGTGCTGATCTGAGATCGGTTTCCGCCTGTCCAAATAACTGGATTCATTATTGATCTAAAGGCATAACTGATCCCAGATCAGCACCCCTCTCTCCCTAATGTGTGTCCAGGCCTCACTGTGTTCCCGATTTAAGCAGTGCTAATAAAGTTGTTCTAGATCTATTTTAATGCGTACCTGTCTGGCTCCGTCTATGTCCAGGTTGAGGAGGGCTTTGTCGTCACTCTGAGATAAACACTTGATGCTCTTGATCTGTTTGAAGTTTGCTAGACACACAGGCTACGGGGGTAAGAGATAAAACAATTAGCCGATACACTTAAAAGCCTTTGGTGTAGGGTGAAGTTGCCCAGTAGACGCCGGTCTTGGGTCAGTTGAGCATTTTCCCCCCACTAAATGGTTAGGGTAAGGATTTGTGGGAGGGGTACCCTAGGGGAAACTTCACCCCGGAGCCCACACCGGCTGGGGATGAGGAAGAGATGGGGATACATTACTACTCCAAAGAGAGACACCCTTGCAGCAGGCCTCAATGAGGAATGTTCCATTTCTTGTTTTTTTGTAGAAAGCTTTAAATGTGTAGTCTGAAATTACCCTGCTAACATTTAGGCTATGACATCATAAGATCTTTATTGTGTGTGTGTTGGTGTGTGTGTGTGTATATATATATATATATATATATATATATATATACACACATACATACATACATACATACAGTGGGGGGGGGGAAGTATTTAGTCAGCCACCGATTGTGCAAGTTCTCCCACTTAAAAAGATGAGAGGCCTGTAATTTTCATCATAGGTACACGTCAACTATGACAGACAAATTGAGCATTTTTTTTCCAGAAAATCACATTGTAGGATTTTTAATGAATTTATTTGCAAATTATGGTGGAAAATAAGTATTTGGTCACCTACAAACAAACAAGATTTCTGGCTCTCACAGACCTGTAATTTCTTCTTTAAGGGGCTCCTCTGTCCTCCACTCGTTACCTGTATTAATGGCACCTGTTTGAACTTGTTATCAGTATAAAAGACACCTGTCCACAACCTCAAACAATCACACTCCAAACTCCACTATGGCCAAGACCAAAGAGCTGTCAAAGGACACCAGAAACAAAATTGTAGACCTGCACCAGGCTGGGAAGACTGAATATGCAATAGGTAAGCAGCTTGGTTTGAAGAAATCAACTGAGGGAGCAATTATTAGGAAATGGAAGACATACAAGACCACTGATAATCTCCCTCGATCTGGGGCTCCACGCAAGATATCACTCCGTGGGGTCAAAATGATCACAAGAACGGTGAGCAAAAATCCCAGAACCACACGGGGGGACCTAGTGAATGACATGCAGAGAGCTGGGACCAAAGTAACAAAGCCTACCATCAGTAACACACTACGCCGCCAGGGACTCAAATACTGCAGTGCCAGACGTGTCCCCCTGCTTAAGCCAGTACATGTCCAGGCCCGTCTGAAGTTTGCTAGAGTGCATTTGGATGATCCAGAAGAGGATTGGGAGAATGTCATATGGTCAGATGAAACCAAAATAGAACTTTTTGGTAAAAACTCAACTCGTCGTGTTTGGAGGACAAAGAATGCTGAGTTGCATCCAAAGAACACCATACCTACTGTGAAGCTTGGGGGTGGAAACATCATGCTTTGGGGCTGTTTTTCTGCAAAGGGACCAGGACGACTGATCCGTGTAAAGGAAAGAATGAATGGGGCCATGTATCGTGAGATTTTGAGTGAAAACCTCCTTCCATCAGCAAGGGCATTGAAGATGAAACGTGGCTGGGTCTTTCAGCATGACAATGATCCCAAACACACCGCCCGGGCAACGAAGGAGTGGCTTCGTAAGAAGCATTTCAAGGTCCTGGAGTGGCATAGCCAGTCTCCAGATCTCAACCCCATAGAAAATCTTTGGAGGGAGTTGAAAGTCCGTGTTGCCCAGCGACAGCCCCAAAACATCACTGCTCTAGAGGAGATCTGCATGGAGGAATGGGCCAAAATACCAGCAACAGTGTGTGAAAACCTTGTGAAGACTTACAGAAAACGTTTGACCTGTGTCATTGCCAACAAAGGGTATATAACAAAGTATTGAGAAACTTTTGTTATTGACCAAATACTTATTTTTCACCATAATTTGCAAATAAATTCATAACAAATCCTACAATGTGATTTTCTGGAATTTTTTTCTCATTTTGTCTGTCATAGTTGACGTGTACCTATGATGAAAATTACAGGCCTTTCTCATCTTTTTAAGTGGGAGAACTTGCACAATTGGTGGCTGACTAAATACTTTTTTCCCCACTGTAGGAGGATTATAGAGGAGGATTCTAGAGGATTATAGAGGAGGATTATAGAGGAGGATTCTAGAGGATTATATAGAGGAGGATTCTAGAGGATTATATAGGAGGATTCTAGCAGATTATATAGGAGGATTCTAGAGGATTATATAGGAGGATTATAGAGGAGGATTATAGAGGATTATAGAGGATTATATAGGAGGATTATAGAGGAGGATTCTAGAGGATTATATAGGAGGATTATATAGGAGGATTCTAGAGGATTATATAGGATTATATAGGAGGATTATAGAGGATTATAGAGGATTATAGAGGAGGATTCTAGTGGATTATAGAGGAGGATTCTAGAGGATTATAGAGGAGGATTCTAGAGGATTATATAGAGGAGGATTCTAGAGGATTATATAGGAGGATTCTAGAGGAGGATTCTAGCGGATTATATAGGAGGATTCTAGAGGATTATATAGGAGGATTATAGAGGAGGATTATAGAGGATTATATAGGAGGATTATAGAGGAGGATTATATAGGAGGATTCTATAGGATTATATAGGAGGATTCTAGAGGATTATATAGGAGGATTCTAGAGGATTATAGAGGAGGATTCTAGAGGAGGATTCTAGAGGATTATTATTAAGGAGGATTCTAGAGGATTATAGAGGAGGATTCTAGAGGATTATATAGGAGGATTATAGAGGTATATAGTGGAGGATTCTAAAGGAGGATTCTAGAGGATTATATAGGAGGATTATAGAGGAGGATTATAGAGGATTATATAGGAGGATTCTATAGGAGGATTATTTAGGAGGATTCTAGAGGATTATATAGGAGGATTATAGAGGATTCTAGAGGAGGATTCTAGAGGATTCTAGAGGAGGATTCTAGAGGATTATATAGGAGGATTATAGAGGAGGATTATAGAGGATTATAGAGGAGGATTCTAGAGGATTATAGCGGAGGATTCTAGAGGATTATATAGGAGGATTATGTAGGAGGATTCTATAGGATTATATAGGAGGATTATATAGGAGGATTATATAGGAGGATTATAGAGGATTATAGAGGAGGATTATAGAGGAGGATTATAGAGGATTATATAGGAGGATTCTATAGGATTATAGCGGAGGATTCTAGGGGATTATATAGGAGGATTATGTAGGATGATTCTATAGGATTATATAGGAGGATTATATAGGAGGATTATATAGGAGGATTATATAGGAGGATTATAGAGGATTATAGAGGAGGATTCTAGAGGATTATAGAGGAGGATTATATAGGAGGATTCTAGAGGATTATAGAGGAGGATTCTAGAGGATTATATAGGAGGATTATATAGGAGGATTCTAGAGGAGGATTCTAGAGGATTATATAGGAGGATTATATAGGATTATAGAGGCGGATTCTAGAGGATAATAGAGGAGGATTCTAGAGGATTATATAGGAGGATTATATAGGATGATTCTAGAGGATTCTAGAGGAGGATTCTAGATGATTATATAGGAGGATTATATAGGAGGATTATAGAGGATTATAGAGGAGGATTCTAGAGGATTATATAGGAGGATTATATAGGAGGATTATATAGGGGGGGGGTGATATAGGAGCATTATATAGGGGGTGATATAGGAAGATTATATAGGGGGATTATATAGGGGGATTATATAGGGGGGTGATATAGGAGGATTATATAGGGGGGTGATATAGGAGGATTATATAGGGGGTGATATAGCAGGAGATATAGGAAGATTATATAGGGGGATTATATAGGGGGGTGATATAGGAGGATTATATAGGGGGTGATATAGGAGGATTATATAGGGGGGTGATATAGGAGGATTATATAGGGGGATTATATAGGAGGATTATATAGGGGGGGGTGATATAGGGAGGTGATATAGGAGGATTATATAGGAGGATTATATAGGGGGATTATATAAAATGATTATATAGGGGGATTATATAGGGGGAAATATAGGAGGATTATATAGGGGGATTATATAGGGGGATTATATAGGAGGATTATATAGGGGGATTATATAGGGGGGTGATATAGAAGGATTGTATAGGGGGGTGATATAGGGAGGTGATATAGGAGGATTATATAGGAGGATTCAGCACCCAACCTGTTTATCTTGTGATGGGAGAGGAACAACAATCGCGGTCAGAAAGCATGCATGACAATGCAATGAAAATGACCAAATGGCAACATATACAGTGCCTTCGGAAAGAATTCAGACCCCTTAACTTCTTCCACATTTTGTTACGTTACAGCCTTATTCTAAAATGGATTTTTTTTTAAAATCCTTAGCAATCTACACACAATACCCCGCAATGACAAAGCGAAAACAGGTTTTTAGAACATGTATTAAAAATAAAAAACTGAAATACCTTATTTACATTAGTAATCAGATCCTTTGCTATGAGACTCAATTGATTGGACATGATTTGGAAAGGCACACACCTGTCTATATAAGGTCCCACAGTTGACAGCGCATGTCAGAACAGAAACCAAGCCATGAGGTCGAAGGAATAGTCCGTAGAGCTCCGAGACAGGATTGTGTCGAGGCACAGATCTGGGGAAGGGTACCAAAAAATGTCTGCAGCATTGAAGGTCCCAAAGAACACAGTGGCCTCCATCATTCTTAAATGGAAGACGTTTGGAACCACTAAGACGCTTCCTAGAGCTGGCCGCCCGGCCAGACTGAGCAATCGGGGGAGAAGGGCCTTGGTCAGGGAGGTGACCAAGAACCCAATGGTTGTAAGGGTTGGTGTGAGGTGTGACCCAGGTGCGGTGCAGGATAGACAGTAGGCAGTAGGCAAGGATGGTGAAACAAGGATCTTTACTGGTGGTCCAAAAGCCAGGATACAAAACAACGGACTATACATGAAAACAAATGAGGAGCACAAAGGTCTCCAAAAAACAGGCTGACAGCAAACAATACGAAATACTAACTCTGACTGGAAAAACACAATGACACAGGGAGAACACTTCTCGAGTACCTGTAACTCCGTCACGTGATCCGACACTGATACGTACTGCTTGACATCAAGGAACTAGCAGAGAAAACTGAGCAAGGGAACACAGGGAAGTGAGGGCATAAATACAGAGGTGAATCAGATAGCCACAGGTGACACCAATAGGCAGATAATTAGTCCCGACTGTGAGTGAGGAGGTGCCTATGGTTGTCGGAGGATGACACCTAGTGGGTTGCTCCGGAACTGCGACCCACTCCTGTAACAGATGATCACTCTGACAGAGCTCCAGAGTTCCACTGTGGAGATGGGAGAACCTTCCAGAAGGACAACCCTCTCTGCAACACTCCACCAATCAGGCCTTTATGGTAGAATGGCCACACGGAAGCCACTCCTCAGTAAAAGGCACATGACAGCCCGCTTGGAGTTTGCCAAAAGGCACCTAAAGACTCTCAGACCATGAGAAACAAGATTCTCTGGTCTGATGAAACCAAGATTGAACTCTTTGGCCTGAATGCCAAGCGTCACGTCTGGAGGAAACCTGGCACCATCCCTACGGCGAAGCATGGTGGTGGCAGCATCATGCTGTGGGGATGTTTTTCAGCGGCAGGGACTGGGAGTCTAGTCAAGATGAACGGCGCAAAGTATAGAGATCTCCTTGATGAAAACCTGCTCCAGAGCACTCAGGACCTCAGACTGGGGCGAAGGTTCACCTTCCAACAGGACAACAACCCTAAGCAAACAGCCAAGACAACACAGGAGTGGCTTTGAATGTCCTTGAGTGGCCCAGCCAGAGACCGGACTTGAACCCGATCAAACATCTCTGGAGAGACCTGAAAATAGCTTTGCAGCAACGCTCCCCATCCAACCTGATGTCATACCCAAGAACTCTCGAGGCTGTAATCGCTGCCAAAGGTGCTTCAACAAAGTACTGAGTAAAGGGTCTGAATACTTATGTAAATGTGATATTTCAGTTTTTATACATTTATGGGGTATTGTATGTAGATTGATGAGGAATAAGGCTGTAACGTAACAAAATGTGGAAAAAGTCAACGGGTCTGAATACGTTCAGAATGCACTGTATACAGTTAACACCCTGCTTACCGCTGAGTCTTTCTGGGTGCGTTGGCGAATGCCCCTGGCTCCAATCACCAGCTCTACTGACAGACTCCAGCCTTGCTGTGGACAAACAGTGGGGTTGCAAGTTAAGTTACATTTCAGACTTGTACAATGTCTGTCAAGTGAACCGAGAAAAAAGGAAAACCCAGCGCACGTCTAATTGTAGATTATTGTAGTGCTGGGATAGAAAAGTCAGCAGTTATGGACGAATGAGGAAGGTCCACACTTGGGTATTTGGCAGTGCATTTGAGGGTCAGGTATTTGGCAGTGCATTTGAGGGTCCGGTATTTGGCAGTGCATTTGAGGGTCAGGTGTTTCCAGTGTATCCTTGTTGTCTGTAAAGCCAGCGGCAACACTCACCACCAGTTCACAAGGGTAGACCTCTTCGCCAATGCTGAGGAAGTCTGTGAGTGTCTGGAAGAAGCGAACCACGCACTCCTCCTCCTTCAGTGCAGCATACTGCTGGAACGTCTGCTGGATCAGCTTCCGAAGGGGACGAGACTGGGACAGACCACGGCAACATTGGACAACACTTTCATAACCCTATTTTACTATGACGTCACGTGGTAAACAACGCTGCTAGCATAGAAATGATCAGAAATGATCCTTGTTGATATAATAGTGAAGTCGGCTCATTGACAACTCAATTTATGTTAGTAGAAACTTCCAATAATGTTTTTAACGATCGTGTGGATATCAAAATGTATAAATGTACCTTCATGCTGTCAATGAGCTCCTGTGGGAAGAACAGGTTCAGCCCCACGTCCTTCCTTCATTGGAGAGACCAGTTATAATCAATCAAAACAATCAATCCAATGTGATAGAAAAGTCATAGAACTGAAGGTTAGTAGAAAAAACATGTCAAATGTACATACTTACTCTAGCAATTCAAAGTTGGACTTTTTCTCCAGACCTTTAGCGTTCATGTCTTTATAAAACCTCCTGAAGGTGAAGCAGAGAGACAATAATGAAGCTCTATGGACAAACCCACTGTGATGTTGATGATGTCTACACATTGACAATACAATATCAAAGGAAAGCCCAACCTCACCTAATCTCCAGACAGCCCAGCTGCAGGGCCATCCCGTCACTGACTTTACTGGCATGATACTGCATGTAGTCACTACGCACCTAACACAGGCAATACCGAGAGAACACATTAAATCTGTCTGTAGTCACAATGCATCTACAGTATCCACACAAGGCCAAGACATCAGTGAGTTATCTTTAGATGATGAAGTTCTGGAAAGTATTAATGTGTTCTCTCCATAGTCAGAGTATTAATGTGTTCTCTCTATAGAGTATTAATGTGTTCTCTACATAGTCAGAGTTTTAATGTGTTATCTACATAGTCAGAGTATTAATGTGTTCTCTACATAAAGTATTAATGTGTTCTCTACATAGTCAGAGTATTAATGTGTTCTCTACATAGAGTAATAATGTGTTCTCTATATATAGTATTAATGTGTTCTCTACATATAGTATTAATGTGTTCTCTACATAGTCTGAGTATTAATGTGTTCTCTACATATAGTATTAATGTGTTCTCTACATAGTCAGAGTATTAATGTGTTCTCTACATAGAGTATTAATGTGTTCTCTACATATATTATTAATATGTTCTCTACATATATTATTAATGTGTTCTCTACATAGTCAGAGTATTAATGTGTTCTCTACATAGAGTATTAATGTGTTCTCTACATAGTCAGTATTAATGTGTTCTCTACATAGATTATTAATGTGTTCTCTACATAGAGTATTAATGTGTTCTCTACATAGAGTATTAATGTGTTCTCTACATGGAGTATTAATGTGTTCTCTACATAGAGTATTAATGTGTTCTCTACATAGTCAGATTATTAATGTGTTCTCTACATAGAGTATTAATGTGTTCTCTACATAGTCAGAGTATTAATGTGTTCTCTACATAGTCAGAGTATGAATGTGTTCTCTACATAGTCAGTATTAATGTGTTCTCTACATAGAGTATTAATGTGTTCTCTACATAGTCAGAGTATTAATGTGTTCTCTACATAGTCAGTATGAATGTGTTCTCTACATAGAGTATTAATGTGTTCTCTACATAGTCAGTATGAATGTGTTCTCTACATAGAGTATTAATGTGTTCTCTACATAGAGTATTAATGTGTTCTCTACATATAGTATTAATGTGTTCTCTACATAGAGTATTAATGTGTTCTCTACATAGAGTATTAATGTGTTCTCTACATAGTCAGATTATTAATGTGTTCTCTACATAGAGTATTAATGTGTTCTCTACATAGTCAGAGTATTAATGTGTTCTCTACATAGTCAGAGTATGAATGTGTTCTCTACATAGTCAGTATTAATGTGTTCTCTACATAGATTATTAATGTGTTCTCTACATAGTCAGAGTATTAATGTGTTCTCTACATAGTCAGTATGAATGTGTTCTCTACATAGAGTATTAATGTGTTCTCTACATAGTCAGTATGAATGTGTTCTCTACATAGAGTATTAATGTGTTCTCTACATAGAGTATTAATGTGTTCTCTACATAGTCAGAGTATTAATGTGTTCTCTACATAGTCAGTATTAATGTGTTCTCTACATAGTTAGATTATTAATGTGTTCTCTACATAGTCAGTATGAATGTGTTCTCTACATAGAGTATTAATGTGTTCTCTACATAGTCAGAGTAGTAATGTGTTCTCTACATAGTCAGAGTATTAATGTGTTCTCTACATAGTCAGTATTAATGTGTTCTCTACATAGTCAGAGTATTAATGTGTTCTCTACATAGTCAGTATGAATGTGTTCTCTACATAGAGTATTAATGTGTTCTCTACATAGTCAGAGTAGTAATGTGTTCTCTACATAGTCAGAGTATTAATGTGTTCTCTACATAGAGTATTAATGTGTTCTCTACATAGTCAGAGTATTAATGTGTTCTCTACATAGTCAGAGTATTAATGTGTTCTCTACATAGTCAGTATGAATGTGTTCTCTACATAGTCAGTATGAATGTGTTCTCTACATAGAGTATTAATGTGTTCTCTACATAGTCAGGGTATTAATGTGTTCTCTACATAGTCAGAGTATTAATGTGTTCTCTACATAGTCAGGGTATTAATGTGTTCTCTCCATAGAGTATGAATGTGTTCTCTACATAGAGTATTAATGTGTTCTCTACATAGTCAGAGTATTAATGTGTTCTCTACATAGTCAGTATGAATGTGTTCTCTACATAGTCAGTATGAATGTGTTCTCTACATAGTCAGAGTATTAATGTGTTCTCTACATAGAGTATTAATGTGTTCTCTACATAGTCAGAGTATTAATGTGTTCTCTACATAGTCAGTATGAATGTGTTCTCTACATAGTCAGTATGAATGTGTTCTCTCCATAGTCAGAGTATTAATGTGTTCTCTACATAGTCAGAGTATTAATGTGTTCTCTACATAGAGTATTAATGTGTTCTCTACATAGTCAGAGTAGTAATGTGTTCTCTCCATAGTCAGAGTAGTAATGTGTTCTCTACATAGTCAGAGTATTAATGTGTTCTCCACATAGAGTATTAATGTGTTCTCTACATAGTCAGAGTATTAATGTGTTCTCTACATAGTCAGAGTATTAATGTGTTCTCTACATAGTCAGAGTATGAATGTGTTCTCTACATAGTCAGTATTAATGTGTTCTCTACATAGAGTATTAATGTGTTCTCTACATAGTCAGAGTAGTAATGTGTTCTCTACATAGTCAGAGTATTAATGTGTTCTCTACATAGAGTATTAATGTGTTCTCTACATAGTCAGTATGAATGTGTTCTCTACATAGTCAGTATTAATGTGTTCTCTACATAGAGTATTAATGTGTTCTCTACATAGTCAGAGTATTAATGTGTTCTCTACATAGTCAGTATTAATGTGTTCTCTACATAGTCAGTATGAATGTGTTCTCTACATAGAGTATTAATGTGTTCTCTACATAGTCAGAGTAGTAATGTGTTCTCTACATAGTCAGAGTATTAATGTGTTCTCTACATAGAGTATTAATGTGTTCTCTACATAGTCAGAGTATTAATGTGTTCTCTACATAGTCAGAGTATTAATGTGTTCTCTACATAGTCAGTATTAATGTGTTCTCTACATAGTCAGAGTATTAATGTGTTCTCTACATAGTCAGTATGAATGTGTTCTCTACATAGAGTATTAATGTGTTCTCTACATAGTCAGAGTAGTAATGTGTTCTCTACATAGAGTATTAATGTGTTCTCTACATAGAGTAGTAATGTGTTCTCTACATAGTCAGAGTAGTAATGTGTTCTCTCCATAGTCAGAGTAGTAATGTGTTCTCTACATAGTCAGAGTATTAATGTGTTCTCTACATAGTCAGTATTAATGTGTTCTCTACATAGTCAGAGTATTAATGTGTTCTCTACATAGTCAGTATTAATGTGTTCTCTACATAGTCAGTATGAATGTGTTCTCTACATAGAGTATTAATGTGTTCTCTACATAGTCAGAGTAGTAATGTGTTCTCTACATAGTCAGAGTATTAATGTGTTCTCTACATAGAGTATTAATGTGTTCTCTACATAGTCAGAGTAGTAATGTGTTCTCTACATAGTCAGAGTATTAATGTGTTCTCTACATAGTCAGAGTATTAATGTGTTCTCTACATAGTCAGAGTATTAATGTGTTCTCTACATAGTCAGTATGAATGTGTTCTCTACATAGTCAGTATGAATGTGTTCTCTACATAGAGTATTAATGTGTTCTCTACATAGTCAGAGTAGTAATGTGTTCTCTACATAGTCAGAGTATTAATGTGTTCTCTACATAGAGTATTAATGTGTTCTCTACATAGTCAGTATGAATGTGTTCTCTACATAGAGTATTAATGTGTTCTCTACATAGAGTATTAATGTGTTCTCTACATAGTCAGAGTATTAATGTGTTCTCTACATAGTCAGTATTAATGTGTTCTCTACATAGTCAGTATGAATGTGTTCTCTACATAGAGTATTAATGTGTTCTCTACATAGTCAGAGTAGTAATGTGTTCTCTACATAGTCAGAGTATTAATGTGTTCTCTACATAGAGTATTAATGTGTTCTCTACATAGTCAGAGTAGTAATGTGTTCTCTCCATAGTCAGAGTAGTAATGTGTTCTCTACATAGTCAGAGTATTAATGTGTTCTCTACATAGTCAGTATTAATGTGTTCTCTACATAGTCAGAGTATTAATGTGTTCTCTACATAGTCAGTATGAATGTGTTCTCTACATAGAGTATTAATGTGTTCTCTACATAGTCAGAGTAGTAATGTGTTCTCTACATAGAGTATTAATGTGTTCTCTACATAGAGTAGTAATGTGTTCTCTACATAGTCAGAGTAGTAATGTGTTCTCTCCATAGTCAGAGTAGTAATGTGTTCTCTACATAGTCAGAGTATTAATGTGTTCTCTACATAGTCAGTATGAATGTGTTCTCTACATAGAGTATTAATGTGTTCTCTACATAGTCAGAGTAGTAATGTGTTCTCTACATATAGTATTAATGTGTTCTCTACATAGTCAGTATGAATGTGTTCTCTACATAGAGTATTAATGTGTTCTCTACATAGTCAGAGTATTAATGTGTTCTCTACATAGTCAGGGTATTAATGTGTTCTCTCCATAGAGTATGAATGTGTTCTCTACATAGAGTATTAATGTGTTCTCTACATAGTCAGAGTATTAATGTGTTCTCTACATAGTCAGTATGAATGTGTTCTCTACATAGTCAGTATGAATGTGTTCTCTACATAGTCAGAGTATTAATGTGTTCTCTACATAGAGTATTAATGTGTTCTCTACATAGTCAGAGTATTAATGTGTTCTCTACATAGTCAGTATGAATGTGTTCTCTACATAGTCAGTATGAATGTGTTCTCTCCATAGTCAGAGTATTAATGTGTTCTCTACATAGTCAGAGTATTAATGTGTTCTCTACATAGTCAGAGTATTAATGTGTTCTCTACATAGTCAGAGTATTAATGTGTTCTCTACATAGTCAGTATGAATGTGTTCTCTACATAGTCAGTATGAATGTGTTCTCTACATAGAGTATTAATGTGTTCTCTACATAGTCAGAGTAGTAATGTGTTCTCTACATAGTCAGAGTATTAATGTGTTCTCTACATAGAGTATTAATGTGTTCTCTACATAGTCAGTATGAATGTGTTCTCTACATAGAGTATTAATGTGTTCTCTACATAGAGTATTAATGTGTTCTCTACATAGTCAGAGTATTAATGTGTTCTCTACATAGTCAGTATTAATGTGTTCTCTACATAGTCAGTATGAATGTGTTCTCTACATAGAGTATTAATGTGTTCTCTACATAGTCAGAGTAGTAATGTGTTCTCTACATAGTCAGAGTATTAATGTGTTCTCTACATAGAGTATTAATGTGTTCTCTACATAGTCAGAGTAGTAATGTGTTCTCTCCATAGTCAGAGTAGTAATGTGTTCTCTACATAGTCAGAGTATTAATGTGTTCTCTACATAGTCAGTATTAATGTGTTCTCTACATAGTCAGAGTATTAATGTGTTCTCTACATAGTCAGTATGAATGTGTTCTCTACATAGAGTATTAATGTGTTCTCTACATAGTCAGAGTAGTAATGTGTTCTCTACATAGAGTATTAATGTGTTCTCTACATAGAGTAGTAATGTGTTCTCTACATAGTCAGAGTAGTAATGTGTTCTCTCCATAGTCAGAGTAGTAATGTGTTCTCTACATAGTCAGAGTATTAATGTGTTCTCTACATAGTCAGTATGAATGTGTTCTCTACATAGAGTATTAATGTGTTCTCTACATAGTCAGAGTAGTAATGTGTTCTCTACATATAGTATTAATGTGTTCTCTACATAGTCAGTATGAATGTGTTCTCTACATAGAGTATTAATGTGTTCTCTACATAGTCAGAGTATTAATGTGTTCTCTACATAGTCAGGGTATTAATGTGTTCTCTCCATAGAGTATGAATGTGTTCTCTACATAGAGTATTAATGTGTTCTCTACATAGTCAGAGTATTAATGTGTTCTCTACATAGTCAGTATGAATGTGTTCTCTACATAGTCAGTATGAATGTGTTCTCTACATAGTCAGAGTATTAATGTGTTCTCTACATAGAGTATTAATGTGTTCTCTACATAGTCAGAGTATTAATGTGTTCTCTACATAGTCAGTATGAATGTGTTCTCTACATAGTCAGTATGAATGTGTTCTCTCCATAGTCAGAGTATTAATGTGTTCTCTACATAGTCAGAGTATTAATGTGTTCTCTACATAGAGTATTAATGTGTTCTCTACATAGTCAGAGTAGTAATGTGTTCTCTCCATAGTCAGAGTAGTAATGTGTTCTCTACATAGTCAGAGTATTAATGTGTTCTCTACATAGAGTATTAATGTGTTCTCTACATAGTCAGGGTATTAATGTGTTCTCTACATAGTCAGAGTATTAATGTGTTCTCTACATAGTCAGGGTATTAATGTGTTCTCTCCATAGAGTATGAATGTGTTCTCTACATAGAGTATTAATGTGTTCTCTACATAGTCAGAGTATTAATGTGTTATCTACATAGTCAGTATGAATGTGTTCTCTACATAGTCAGTATGAATGTGTTCTCTACATAGTCAGAGTATTAATGTGTTCTCTACATAGAGTATTAATGTGTTCTCTACATAGTCAGAGTATTAATGTGTTCTCTACATAGTCAGTATGAATGTGTTCTCTACATAGAGTATTAATGTGTTCTCTACATAGTCAGAGTATTAATGTGTTCTCTACATAGAGTATTAATGTGTTCTCTACATAGTCAGAGTAGTAATGTGTTCTCTCCATAGTCAGAGTATTAATGTGTTATCTACATAGTCAGAGTATTAATGTGTTCTCTACATAGTCAGAGTATTAATGTGTTCTCTACATAGTCAGAGTAGTAATGTGTTCTCTACATAGTCAGAGTAGTAATGTGTTATCTACATAGAGTATTAATGTGTTCTCTACATAGTCAGTATAAATGTGTTCTCTACATAGTCAGTATGAATGTGTTCTCTACATAGAGTATTAATGTGTTCTCTACATAGTCAGGGTATTAATGTGTTCTCTACATAGTCAGAGTATTAATGTGTTCTCTACATAGTCAGGGTATTAATGTGTTCTCTCCATAGAGTATGAATGTGTTCTCTACATAGAGTATTAATGTGTTCTCTACATAGTCAGAGTATTAATGTGTTCTCTACATAGTCAGTATGAATGTGTTCTCTACATAGTCAGTATGAATGTGTTCTCTCCATAGTCAGAGTATTAATGTGTTCTCTACATAGAGTAGTAATGTGTTCTCTACATAGTCAGAGTATTAATGTGTTCTCTACATAGTCAGAGTATTAATGTGTTCTCTACATAGTCAGAGTATTAATGTGTTCTCTACATAGTCAGGGTATTAATGTGTTCTCTACATAGAGTATTAATGTGTTCTCTACATAGTCAGAGTATTAATGTGTTCTCTACATAGTCAGAGTATTAATGTGTTCTCTACATAGAGTATTAATGTGTTCTCTCCATAGAGTATGAATGTGTTCTCTACATAGAGTATTAATGTGTTCTCTACATAGTCAGAGTATTAATGTGTTCTCTACATAGTCAGTATGAATGTGTTCTCTCCATAGTCAGAGTATTAATGTGTTCTCTACATAGAGTAGTAATGTGTTCTCTACATAGTCAGAGTATTAATGGGTTCTCTACATAGTCAGAGTATTAATGTGTTCTCTACATAGTCAGAGTATTAATGTGTTCTCTACATAGTCAGAGTATTAATGTGTTCTCTACATAGTCAGAGTATTAATGTGTTCTCTACATAGTCAGAGTATTAATGTGTTCTCTACATAGTCAGAGTATTAATGTGTTCTCTACATAGTCAGAGTAGTAATGTGTTCACTACATAGTCAGTATGAATGTGTTCTCTACATAGAGTATTAATGTGTTCTCTACATAGTCAGTATTAATGTGTTCTCTACATAGTCAGTATGAATGTGTTCTCTACATAGAGTATTAATGTGTTCTCTACATAGTCAGGGTATTAATGTGTTCTCTACATAGTCAGAGTATTAATGTGTTCTCTACATAGTCAGGGTATTAATGTGTTCTCTCCATAGTCAGGGTAGTGCTTGCTGCCTACCGTACCTGTTGATAGAAATACAGCAGTGTGGTTTTGTCTTCTTTAAACTTTTCCAGGAAGTTGACTGGAATGTAGCGGACTCTCAGGTCATACCTGGGGAGAGATGACCATACCACTGCTTTAGAGTAGGAGTCTTCAACTGAACCGTATTCGTCAATACAATTATCATTGTTCCCAGGGACGGCCTGTTCAATAGGGCGATATGGGCGATGCACTGCCAAACGGGAAAAGGAAGGGATTTTTTTCCTAATCAATTATATCACGGCAACAGTAGTTATCAGTGTTCACGTCTGATCTGCCAGCCACTAAATGTCAAATCAGGCTAAAGTCGTGCTTCAAATGGCCCCGCCCGTTTTTGGGGCGATTTCAGTCAAGTTGAAAATCGCCCAGAAGTCTCTCATAGCCTGTCATGTAAAATCTATTTTTTTCAAATTTCAAAGCTTTCAATACATTCTCTATGGGTGTCTGTGGGCTTGCACTTACGCGCTTTCGTCATACGTGACGTAACCATGAACGTAACTAAGACAATAGCGGCTAGCAGCGTCTCTGTTGCGACCTGTAGTGTGGCGTTATTTTATGTTTTTAATTTGTAGACTTAGTTTACAAACATTCTGCCAACCATGGATTTCCAGTGGTTGGTTTTGGACTGATCTTGTTGATCGTGTACATACCCGCTACGAACGGACTAAATAATGAAAACGCTGCTGGCAGCGGAATCCCAATACAGCTGGGAGACTTGGCTGGATGACAGAGTCCCGGACAGAGAAGTGGAGCCGGCCGGCTTCACCCTGGTCAGAGCGGACCGCGATCCTGGTAAGAGAGCGACTCTGTACCCCGACATTGAACTGCTTTCTGTGTCATTGCGACCTTACTATCTGCCCCGTGAGTTCCCCCAATTGTTTGTTACCGTTGTGTACTGTTGATAATCACAAGTTTACTGGAGAACTGAGACCAAGTAGAGACTTTGGACAGGGTGGATATGGTATAATAAAGGCAGTTTATTCAGAGGTAAAGATATCTGGAATCGCGTGCACGGACTCGTTCGTCAAACTCTTAGGGAGAAGAGAGCCCCGAAAACATTGTGTGCAGACATTTTATACAATAAATGATGTAGGTTGAATCTAGTAGTTCTGATCTTCTGATTGGTCCTGATGAGTTGGGCGAGGTCCCCTCCACTGTTGCATTGGCTCTGAGTCGGGTTCTCTGTCTTCAAATGTTCAGCCTAAAGAGAGGGGATTTTTGTGTGTGTGTGTGTGTGTGTGTGTGTGTTTAACAGTGATGATGTGTGTGTGTGTGTGTGTTATCAGTGATGATGTGTGTGTGTGTGTGTGTGTGTGTGTGTGTCCTCAGAGCAAGAACTCGTGAGTTGGAAGAACTGAGAGACCTATGGCGTGGGTGTTGTCCTTGGCCACCTGCTGACAAGGCTGACAAGATAGGACTCTTTTGTCCATTGTTATAGGATAGGAACAGCATTGATTGAAAACAAACGCCCAACACAAAATGGGTCATGCACAAGATTTTAGTCAGACCAAGCTATAACATTATATATTTACTACGACAGTACATTCAACCAAAAGCTAATATAACAAAGGCATCAGAGATTATTTATAATCTGTCACAGAAACTGGAATCCATCTCCCCAGATCAGTCAATAAATGCTTCTGGTATTGACTTATATGCTGCCCCTGTCTTCATGTTGTTGCTGGACATATCTTTTTTAAAATGTGTGTAGGTCACCTAAATCATCAGAAAAATTGCCCCTCCTGAGAATTTTTTCAGGAGCCGCCACTGATTGTTCCTGACTACTTCCTCTCGCTCAACCTGGGCTGCGTCTCAAATGGCTCCGTATATTATCCATCATGTGCATTACTTTCTCTCACCCTCCTCTCCTCCACCCTCCTCTCACCCCCACCTCCTCCACTCCCACCTCCTCCACCCTCCTCTCACCCCTACCTCCTTCACCCTCCTCACCCCCACTTCCTCCACCCTCCTCTCACCCCTACCTCCTCCACCCTCCTCACCCCCACCTCCTCCACCCCTCCTCTAACCCCTACCTCCACCACTCATCTCACCCCCACCACTCCTGCACCTTCCTCTCACCCCCACCACTCCTCCACCCTCCTCTAACCCCCACCTCCTCTACTCCTCCACTGACACCCACCTCCTCCTCCTCACCCCCACCTCCACCCTCCTCTCACCCCCACCTCCTCCACCCTCCTCTCACCCCCACCTCCTCCACCCTCCTCTCACCCCCACCTCCTCCACCCCTCCTCTCACCTCCACTCTGCCTCCACGTGGTGACTCTCATAGCGTTGCTCCACCTCCCCCACGGTCAGGTCTGGATGGAGCCAGTGAAGCTCGTCTGACTTGAGGTGCTTCAGCAGCAGGCCATAGCAGCCTTTATACAGGATGTTAGGGCCCAGCCTACCACTGGTCAGGATAGACTGCACTATAGCCTGGAGGAGACCAGTATGGAGTCAGTCACAGCTAGAATTTGGGGGGCTAGTCTGCAAAGCTATATAGTTGGTTTAAAGTAGTGTATTCTTACAATGTTACAACTAAATAACTAAGTACGCAGTCACAGTATCTAGACAATCCCTCACCCTGATCTGCCAGGAGCTGTCACACTTGACCAGCTTGAAGTTCTTCCCCAGGGTGTTGTTGGTGGAGAAACAGACTTTGAGGATCTTGGTGGGCCCTCCCTCCTCGCTGAAGGGGCTTTGTTGTGGGCCATTGTTGTGGCCGGGGCTGGGTAGCCTCCAGGACAGGGTGGTAGTGTCTCCTTGCATCACCTCATACATTCTCAGGGCAGAGAGGAGGACAACGTTAAACTGTATTCATACCTGGGGAGAGGGAGAGAGAGAGAGAGAGAGAGAGAGAGAGAGAGGGGGGGAGAGGAGGGCAATGTCACACTGATATCATACCTGGGGAGAGGGAGAGAGAGAGAGGGAGAGGGGGGGGGGGGAGAGGGAGAGCGAGGGGGAGAGGAGGGCAATGTCACACTGATATCATACCTGGGGAGAGGGAGAGAGAGAGAGGGAGAGGGGGGGGGGGAGAGGGAGAGCGAGGGGGAGAGGAGGGCAATGTCACACTGATATCATACCTGGGAAGAGGGAGAGAGAGAGAGGGGGGGGGGGGGGGGAGAGGGGGGGAGAGAGAGAGAGGGGAGGAGAGAGAGGGAGAGAGAGGGAGAGAGAGGAGGAGAGAGAGGGGGAGAGAGGAGGAGAGAGAGGGAGAGAGAGAGGGGGAGAGAGAGAGGGGGGGAGAGAGAGAGAGGGGAGGAGAGAGAGGGGGGAGAGGAGGAGAGAGAGGGGGGAGAGAGAGGGGGGAGAGAGGAGGAGAGAGAGAGAGGAGGAGGAGAGAGAGAGGGGGGGGGAAGAGGAGGGCAATGTCACACTGATATCATACCTGGGGAGAGGGAGAGAGAGAGAGAGAGAGAGGAGGAGAGAGGGGGGAGAGAGGAGGAGGGGGGGGGGGGAGGAGAGAGAGAGAGGGGGGGGGGGGGGAGGAGAGAGAGAGAGAGGGGGGGGGAGGAGAGAGAGAGAGAGAGAGAGAGAGAGAGAGAGAGAGAGAGAGAGAGAGAGAGAGAGAGAGAGAGAAAATGGTTCGGCCGTGGCTTGCTATATCAAGCAGACAGGCATCGAGGCATTCAGTTACTGTTCTATTGAACGTTAGAATGGGCAAAACGAGTGACCTAAGTGACTTTGAGCGTGGTATGATCATTGGTGCCTTGTGCGTCGGTTCCAGTATCTCAGAAACAGCCGGCCTCCTGGGCTTTTCACGCACGACAGTGTCTAGAGTTTACAGAGAATGGTGCGACAAACAAAAAACATCCAGTCAGCAGCAGTCCTGTGGGCAAAAACAGCTCGTTGGTGAGAGGTTGAAGGAGAATGGCAAGAATCGTGCAAGCTAACAGGTGGGCCACAAACAGACAAATAACGGCGCAGAACGGCATCTCGGAACGCACAACTCGTTGATCCCTGTCACGGATGGGCTATTGCAGCAGACGACCACACCGGGTTCCACTCCTATCAGCTAAAAACAAGAAGAAGCGGCTCCACTGGGCACGCCATCACCAACACTGGACAAATGAGGAGTGTTAAAATATTGCCTGATTCGACGAATCCTGGTTCCTGTTGCGTCATGCTGATGGCAGAGTCAGGATCTGGCATAAGCAGCATGAGTCCATGGCCCCATCCTGCCTGGTGTCAACTGTACAGGCTGGTGGCGGTGGTGTAATGGTGTGGGGAATGTTTTCCTGGCACACGTTAGGTTCCTTGATACCAATTGAGCATCGTTTCCATGCCCTGAATCATTCAGGCTGTTCTGAAGGCAAAGGGGGTCCTACCCGGTACACCAACCCGGTGTACCTCATAAACTGGCCACTGAGCGTATCTAATTTTCCATGTGATGGAGACAAATCACAAAATGTTTTGAGTAATGGAAACATTCCAGGTAGACGTCACAGCTCTCATACTTTCAACGTTAATGTGCTTTACATACGAGTATAACTTATACAATAGTAACACCTGTGATGGAACATTATGTTGGTGCTTTTCTATTTACCAATTTCTATGTTTGTGCTTTTCTATTTACCAATTTCTATGTTCTATGTTTGTGCTTTTCTATTTACCAATTTCTGTGTTCTATGTTTGTGCTTTTCTATTTACCAATTTCTGTGTTCTGTTTGTGCTTTTCTATTTACCAATTTCTATGTTCTATGTTTGTGCTTTTCTATTTACCAATTTCTGTGTTCTATGTTTGTGCTTTTCTATTTACCAATTTCTATGTTCTATGTTTGTGCTTTTCTATTTACCAATTTCTATGTTCTATGTTTGTGCTTTTCTATTTACCAATTTCTATGTTCTATGTTTGTGCTTTTCTATTTACCAATTTCTATGTTCTATGTTTGTGCTTTTCTATTTACCAATTTCTATGTTCTATGTTTGTGCTTTTCTATTTACCAATTTCTATGTTCTATGTTTGTGCTTTTCTATTTACCAATTTCTATGTTCTATGTTTGTGCTTTTCTATTTACCAATTTCTGTGTTATGTTTGTGCTTTTCTATTTACCAATTTCTATGTTCTATGTTTGTGCTTTTCTATTTACCAATTTCTGTGTTCTATGTTTGTGCTTTTCTATTTACCAATTTCTGTGTTCTATGTTTGTGCTTTTCTATTTACCAATTTCTGTGTTCATGCAAGTGACTGATTGAACTAACCCTCACTATCAGCATCTGCAATTTGGCAGTACGCCCAGACCCTTGTTTTGATATCGCAGTTTTCAAGGTCTCAGCTTAGAGAAGAAGCCTCGTGAGGTATTGGTCTGTCACATACATGACCCAGTATTGGTCGGCCACATGAACGAAGCAAACGTTAATGATCAATTAATTAATGATGAATAAGCTAAATCATGAAAATATGACTTGTCTGCAGTATATAAGAGAACTGAACGGGACTGCCCCATTAGAGCTCCTGACAGACGTTCACAATGATTCATTTAAGACTGACTTTGAGTGTCCCTGTGTAAGAATTTCCACGACACACGTTATATTAGTAACAATACTATGCTGCGTGGTGTATAGTAATCAGATAGGGTTCTGACTCACTTCCCAGTCGAGTCACAGATCTTGATCTACTGATAGCCTTTCCTGTCTCTCTGTGTTCATGTGAAGGCCTGTGTGAGTCAGAAGGTAAGCTCGCATGGCAGTGCACAGGCCTACACGTCACACGGTTGGTTATGTTTCCACTTGCCATTGCAGAAATACGTATTCAACTTGGTCATGCTCGCAGGTAGGGAGATGATCACAAATGTCAATTCTTCCCAGTCTGATACTGACATGCAAGTGGTAGGTCACGTTCTGAAATACTGTACTCTATTGTCATATTTATAATGTGTAGGAGTTCACTATGTCCATGTCCTGGTTTGTGTATATATGTGTACGGTACCTGGTAAATATTGGGGGCATCCTGGGATGTGCTTTTGTTTGTTACTGCTCTAAGAGTGAGTTAGCTGGCATTCTCAAGATATAATGGTCTCATTGGTCCCTGCTAATATACAATTATTTCCATGCTACAGACGAATCACAAATTTACAGCCATCAACATACTGTTGCACATCTAATCTAACATCTAATGTGCTTCCTTGTGTCTATTGTCAGAATAAACACCAATCAACTGGGCTCGCTGGCTGGACAGGCCTTTCTTTAAAAACACAACGCAAGAGAGTTACGAAGTACGATCACATCTGTTAAATACACACACCACTTTTACAAGAGAGCTACGACGTACGGTCATATCTGTTAAACACACACACCACTTTCACAAGAGTTACGACGTACGATCACATCTGTTAAACACCACTTTGAGTATCAAAATGAACCAACATCTTTGGGTTTGTGAAACGGGCCAGTCCCTTTCTAAATGCAACGCAAACAAAAACCCATATGAAACAATAACAACTCTGTCAGGGAAAAACACCCCAATGAAGCCATGAGAACTTTAACTAACATTACACTAGCAGTAAGTACATAACTAACATTACACTGGCAGTAAGGATATAACTAACATTACACTGGCAGTAAGGATATAACTAACATTGCACTGGCAGTAAGGCCATAACTAACATTACACTGGCAGTAAGGACATAACTAACATTACACTGGCAGTAAGGATATAACTAACATTACACTGGCAGTAAGTACATAACTAACATTACACTGGCAGTAAGGGCATAACTAACATTACACTAGCAGTAAGGGCATAACTAACATTACACTAGCAGTAAGGCCATAGCTAACATTACACTGGCAGTAAGGACATAACTAACATTACACTGGCAGTAAGGACATAACTAACATTACACTGGCAGTAAGGATATAACTAACATTACACTAGCAGTAAGGATATAACTAACATTGCACTGGCAGTAAGGACATAACTAACATTACACTGGCAGTAAGGATATAACTAACATTACACTGGCAGTAAGGACATAACTAACATTACACTGGCAGTAAGGATATAACTAACATTACACTAGCAGTAAGGATATAACTAACATTGCACTGGCAGTAAGGCCATAACTAACATTACACTGGCAGTAAGGACATAACTAACATTACACTGGCAGTAAGGATATAACTAACATTACACTAGCAGTAAGGATATAACTAACATTACACTGGCAGTAAGGCCATAACTAACATTACACTGGCAGTAAGGGAATAACTAACATTACACTGGCAGTAAGGACATAACTAACATTACACTGGCAGTAAGGATATAACTAACATTACACTAGCAGTAAGGATATAACTAACATTACACTGGCAGTAAGTACATAACTAACATTACACTGGCAGTAAGGATATAACTAACATTACACTGGCAGTAAGGCCATAACTAACATTACACTAGCAGTAAGGACATAACTAACATTACACTGGCAGTAAGGACATAACTAACATTACACTGGCAGTAAGGGCATAACTAACATTACACTGGCAGTAAGGACATAACTAACATTACACTGGCAGTAAGGACATAACTAACATTACACTGGCAGTAAGGGCATAACTAACATTACACTGGCAGTAAGGATATAACTAACATTACACTAGCAGTAAGGATATAACTAACATTACACTGGCAGTAAGGGCATAACTAACATTACACTGGCAGTAAGGGCATAACTAACATTACACTGGCAGTAAGGGCATAACTAACATTACACTGGCAGTAAGGATATAACTAACATTACACTGGCAGTAAGGCCATAACTAACATTACACTGGCAGTAAGGCCATAACTAACATTACACTGGCAGTAAGGAAATAACTAACATTACACTAGCAGTAAGGACATAACTAACATTACACTGGCAGTAAGGACATAACTAACATTACACTGGCAGTAAGGCCATATCTAACATTACACTAGCAGTAAGGATATAACTAACATTACACTGGCAGTAAGGACATAACTAACATTACACTGGCAGTAAGGACATAACTAACATTACACTGGCAGTAAGGACATAACTAACATTACACTGGCAGTAAGGACATAACTAACATTACACTGGCAGTAAGGACATAACTAACATTACACTGGCAGTGAGGATATAACTAACATTACACTGGCAGTAAGGCCATAACTAACATTACACTAGCAGTAAGGACATAACTAACATTGCACTGGCAGTAAGGCCATAACTAACATTACACTGGCAGTAAGGACATAACTAACATTACACTGGCAGTAAGGACATAACTAACATTACACTGGCAGTAAGGATATAACTAACATTGCACTGGCAGTAAGGATATAACTAACATTGCACTGGCAGTAAGGCCATAACTAACATTACACTAGCAGTAAGGACATAACTAACATTACACTGGCAGTAAGGCCATAACTAACATTACACTGGCAGTAAGGACATAACTAACATTACACTGGCAGTAAGGACATAACTAACATTACACTGGCAGTAAGGCCATAACTAACATTACACTGGCAGTAAGTACATAACTAACATTACACTGGCAGTAAGGCCATAACTAACATTGCACTGGCAGTAAGGCCATAACTAACATTACACTGGCAGTAAGGACATAACTAACATTACACTGGCAGTAAGGATATAACTAACATTACACTGGCAGTAAGGGCATAACTAACATTACACTAGCAGTAAGGGCATAACTAACATTACACTAGCAGTAAGGGCATAACTAACATTACACTAGCAGTAAGGCCATAACTAACATTACACTGGCAGTAAGGACATAACTAACATTACACTGGCAGTAAGGATATAACTAACATTACACTAGCAGTAAGGATATAACTAACATTGCACTGGCAGTAAGGACATAACTAACATTACACTGGCAGTAAGGATATAACTAACATTACACTGGCAGTAAGGACATAACTAACATTACACTGGCAGTAAGGATATAACTAACATTACACTAGCAGTAAGGATATAACTAACATTGCACTGGCAGTAAGGCCATAACTAACATTACACTGGCAGTAAGGACATAACTAACATTACACTGGCAGTAAGGATATAACTAACATTACACTAGCAGTAAGGGCATAACTAACATTACACTGGCAGTAAGGACATAACTAACATTACACTGGCAGTAAGGACATAACTAACATTACACTGGCAGTAAGGATATAACTAACATTGCACTAGCAGTAAGGACATAACTAACATTACACTGGCAGTAAGGCCATAACTAACATTACACTGGCAGTAAGGATATAACTAACATTACACTGGCAGTAAGTACATAACTAACATTACACTGGCAGTAAGTACATAACTAACATTACACTGGCAGTAAGGATATAACTAACATTACACTGGCAGTAAGGACATAACTAACATTACACTGGCAGTAAGGACATAACTAACATTACACTAGCAGTAAGGACATAACTAACATTACACTGGCAGTAAGGCCATAACTAACATTACACTGGCAGTAAGGACATAACTAACATTACACTGGCAGTAAGGCCATAACTAACATTACACTGGCAGTAAGGATATAACTAACATTACACTGGCAGTAAGGATATAACTAACATTACACTGGCAGTAAGGACATAACTAACATTACGCTGGCAGTAAGGACATAACTAACATTACACTGGCAGTAAGGACATAACTAACATTACACTGGCAGTAAGGACATAACTAACATTACACTGGCAGTAAGGACATAACTAACATTACACTGGCAGTAAGGACATAACTAACATTACACTGGCAGTAAGGACATAACTAACATTACACTGGCAGTAAGGATATAACTAACATTACACTGGCAGTAAGGAGAAAAGGGGACAAAGCTGTTACGCAACAAGCACGCTTTCCCACGGTCCATTTTTTTCTGCAGTGTGTTCTGTAGTGAGGCACAAACCTGGGTTCAAATAACATTAGAAATCTTTCAAATCATGTTAGCGTTTGCTCTGGTCTGCCTGGAAATACCACATGGTCGGGGGTTTGCACTTTTGCGATTATTCTATTGGTTGGATTGTGCAAGGCAAGCTTAATCAAGCCCAGAGAAAGTATTTGAAATTATTTTGAATAGTATTTGAACCCAGGTCTGGTGAGGCAAGCTGTGGTCTGCATTGAGCCAATTCTGTCCTTGAGAATCACACCTCAACAGAAAATATGTCCCGAAGATTACAGCAGATTCTGTACTAACCAATCAACAACCAACGGGCTGTGTTCAACAAACAACTGATGATTGATTGCAAGCAGTCATTGTGGTTTTAAGACTAACAGAGGGTACACAGCTATGCTCCTGGACATGCTCCTGCGACTAACAGTATCTCTACACTTAGTATGCAAACATTAAGAACACCTTCCTAATATTGAGATGCGCGCCCCCCGCCCCCTTCAAATTGTCTCAAAGCTTACAAAATCCTTATTTAACCCGTCTCCTCCCGTTCATCTACACTGATTGAAGTGGATTTAACAAGTCACATCAATAAGGGATCGTAGCTTTCACCTGGTCAGTCCATGTCATGGAAAGAGCAGGTGTTCTTAATGTTTTGTACACTCAAGAGTATATTCTACGCTAAGAGTCTGTGCCTTGGTTAAACTGGTGCGAAAGTATAAAGGAAAGGAAACGATACCCAAACAAAAGTAGTTCCATACTTCTCTCAAATGAAGGCAGAGGTTGCATAAGAACCAGTACGAACAGTCCAAACAGTTACAGTAACCAATACAGTACATACCTGGACAGGACCTGGTCAGCATCACTGGCTAACACAGTATAACACTCCCAATACAGTACATACCTGGACAGGACCTGGTCAGCATCACTGGCTAACACAGTATAACACTCCCAATACAGTACATACCTGGACAGGACCTGGTCAGCATCACTGGCTAACACAGTATAACACTCCCAATACAGTACATACCTGGACAGGACCTGGTCAGCATCACTGGCTAACACAGTATAACACTCCCAATACAGTACATACCTGGACAGGACCTGGTCAGCATCACTGGCTAACACAGTATAACACTCCCAATACAGTACATACCTGGACAGGACCTGGTCAGCATCACTGGCTAACACAGTATAACACTCCCAATACAGTACATACCTGGACAGGACCTGGTCAGCATCACTGGCTAACACAGTATAACACTCCCAATTACCAATACAGTACATACCTGGACAGGACCTGGTCAGCATCACTGGCTAACACAGTATAATACTCCCAATACAGTACATACCTGTACAGGACCTGGTCAGCATCACTGGCTAACACAGTATAATACTCCCAATACAGTACATACCTGGACAGGACCTGGTCAGCATCACTGGCTAACACAGTATAACACTCCCAATACAGTACATACCTGGACAGGACCTGGTCAGCATCACTGGCTAACACAGTATAATACTCCCAATTACCAATACAGCACATACCTGGACAGGACCTGGTCAGCATCACTGGCTAACACAGTATAATACTCCCAATTACCAATACAGTACATACCTGGACAGGACCTGGTCAGCATCACTGGCTAACACAGTATAACACTCCCAATTACCAATACAGTACATACCTGGACAGGACCTGGTCAGCATCACTGGCTAACACAGTATAATACTCCCAATACAGTACATACCTGTACAGGACCTGGTCAGCATCACTGGCTAACACAGTATAATACTCCCAATACAGTACATACCTGGACAGGACCTGGTCAGCATCACTGGCTAACACAGTATAACACTCCCAATACAGTACATACCTGGACAGGACCTGGTCAGCATCACTGGCTAACACAGTATAATACTCCCAATTACCAATACAGCACATACCTGGACAGGACCTGGTCAGCATCACTGGCTAACACAGTATAATACTCCCAATTACCAATACAGTACATACCTGGACAGGACCTGGTCAGCATCACTGGCGAACACAGTATAACACTCCCAATTACCAATACAGCACATACCTGGACAGGACCTGGTCAGCATCACTGGCTAACACAGTATAACACTCCCAATTACCAATACAGCACATACCTGGACAGGACCTGGTCAGCATCACTGGCTAACACAGTATAACACTCCCAATTACCAATACAGTACATACCTGGACAGCATCACTGGCTAACACAGTATAATACTCCCAATTATAGTTCAAAATAGTCTGCAGCATCTACGCAGTACGTCACCTTAGCAGTCTTCCCATAGAAATCTGGCTGACATGTTATCACTCCATAATGAGGCCCTGGGTTATGTATGCTAGGTCTGTCTGTCTGTCGGAGAGCAGAGCTGAGCTGTGTTTCAGTCCACATGTTTCAGTCGGTGTGTTTCAGTCGTGTGCGTTTCAGTCGGTGCGTTTCAGTCGGTGCGTTTCAGTCGGTGCGTTTCAGTCGGTGCGTTTCAGTCGGTGCGTTTCAGTCGGTGCGTTTCAGTCGGTGCGTTTCAGTCGGTGCGTTTCAGTCGGTGCGTTTCAGTCCGTCAGTCGGTGTGTTTCAGTCGGTGTGTTTCAGTCGGTGTGTTTCAGTCGGTGTGTTTCAGTCGGTGTGTTCAGGGCTTCAGCTGTTGTTGGAGAGGTTACTGTTTTGTTAACCTGAGGCTCGGAATTCCTCAACTAGGGCCCTGTGTGTGTCTCTCACTCTGTGTGTGTGTGTGTGTGTGTGTGTGTGTGTGTGTGTGTGTGTGTGTGTGTGTGTGTGTGTGTGTGTGTGTGTGTGTGTGTGTGTATGTGCGTGCGTGCGTGCGCGTGTGTGTAAGTGCCTGTGTGCGTGTTTGTCTGGGAGATACTCCCCACAGCACCTAGCACCACCACATGGGTTTGTGGGAGGGAGGGGTTGGAACGCTACGATCCTACGATCGAGACGCTCAGACAATATTACATAACAGGCACCTCATTACTTCCTGTTCAATCATTTTCATGTAATAGTACATGGTTCATAGCATTTTGATAACGAATACTTTAAATGCTGTGAACTCTGAAAGGTTAGTAGTATGGTCAGTTGCTAATAAAGTTTGACCATTTGAGATGTTTTCTAGTTACAAACGATTGCACAGGAGGAAAGCAAGGGTAAGGTTTCCAATCTCCTGTCTTGCGTAATGGCATGCCATTCTACAGTATATTAGTAGCTGTACTTTGAGAAACCCAATCCAAACATCTCCATGAGAAACAGTTACGAAAATATTTTCTTAATGAAAAAATGGGACCTTTCATTGAAACACAAGTACTTACATTTAGTCATTCAGCAGACACTCTTATCAAGAGCAACTTACAGTTAGGTAGCTTGGTATGACAACCAAACTGGCTTTATATATACACTGAACAAAAATATAAACTCAACATGAAACAATTTCAACGGTTTTACTGACTTATAAGGAAATCAGTCAATTGAAATCATTTTATTAGGTCCTAATCTAATCTATGGGTTTCACATGACTGGGCAGGGGGACAGCCATAGGTGGGCCTGGGAGGACATAGGCCCACCCACTGGGGAGTCAGGCCCGCCCACTGGGGAGTCAGGCCCACCCACTGGGGAGTCAGGCCCACCCACTGGGGAGTCAGGCCCACCCACTGGGGAGTCAGGCCCAGCCAACCAGAATTAGTTTTTCCCCACCAAAGGGCTATATTACAGGCAGCCACTGTAGTTGCATTTGCCTATGGGTTTTCACAATAACATCAATGCTTTGAGTAAAGCCAGTGTGTCTATGTATGCAGATGACTCAACACTATACACGTCAGCTACCACAGTGACTGAAATGACTGCAACTCTTAACAAAGTTGCAGTTAGTTTCAGAATGGGTGGCAAGGAAAAAGTTAGTCCTAAATATTTCTAAAACTAAAAGCATTTTATTTGGGACAAATCATTCACTAAACCCTAAACCTCAACTAAATCTTGTAATGAATACTGTGGAAATTGAACAAGTTGAGGTGACTAAACTGCTTGGAGTAACCCTGGATTGTAAACTGTCATGGTCAAAACATGTTGATGCAACAGTAGCTAAGATGGGGAGAAGTCTGTCCATAATAAAGCGCTGCTCTGCCTTCTTAACAACACTATCAACAAGGCAGGTACTACAGGCCCTAGTTTTGTCGCACCTGGACTACTGTTCAGTAGTGTGGTCAGGTGCCACAAAGAGGGACTTGGGAAAATTTCAATTGGCTCAGAACAGGGCAGCACAGCTGGCCCTTAACTGTACACGGAGAGCTAACATTAATAATATACATGTCAATATCTCCTGGCTCAAAGTGGAGGAGAGATTGACTTCATCACCACTTGTATTTGTGAGAGGTATTGACATGTTGAATGCACCGAGCAGTCTGTTTAAACTACTAGCACACAGCTCGGACACCCATGCATACCCCCACAAGACATGCCACCAGAGGTCTCTTCACAATCCCCAAGTCCAGAACAGACTATGGGAGGTGCACAGTACTACATAGAGCCATGACTACATGGAACTCTATTCTACATCAAGTAACTGATAACAAGCAGTAGAATCAGATTTGGAAAAAAAAAACATTTCAATTACACTTTATGGAACAGTGGGGACTGTGAAGAGACACACACAGACACAGACACATGCTAACACACGCACTCTACACACACATTCACATCAGTGGAGGCTCCTCAGAGGAGGAAGGGGAGGACCATCCTCTTCAGTGATTTTCAGAAAAATAAACATTGTAAAACAGTTAAAAAGTTATCCTTTTTAGATAAAACTAAACTACATATAATCACGTCACCAAATAATACTAGAGAGAGAGATTGTCATTTTTTTTCCCACTTTTAGTTTCACTTTCTTAGCTAGCAAATGCAGCTAGCTAGTTCAGCCTACTGAAACACCCTGCTCAAACAGAGGGATGCTATGTTAGCTAGCTGGCTATGACTTTCCAACACAACACTGGAACTCTTCCAAGTCAAGGTAAGCTTTTGGTTTTACAAAATTATTGCCACCGGGGCCCGCCGGTATAACTGCTTACTGACTGTACACTGTAACGTTACTGCATGATTGTAGTGGGTTTACAAACACGTTAGTTCTATTAGCTATGTTGACTATGACGTTACTTTAGCTAATATGGGGACAACGATGTAGGCTGTGTGTAGCGGTTATGATATGAAGGTTTGGCATGAAAAGGTTTTTTTATGCCTGGTCACATACACAGACGAAGGGAAAAGGTGAGAGGAGGAGAGAGCATAGACGTGCGAATGAATACAACATGGCTGCTATGAAAGTGAACTGTGTTTACGCGTGATCAGGGGTGTGTTCATTCCTGTTGAAAAACGTTTCTTAAAACGGAACAAAACGGGGATAAACATACCTGAAGTTGTCCAATAGAAACTCTTGTTTGCAACTGTTGGACGAATGATTACACCCTGTCTGTCACCTCAAATTTCTCTCTCGAACCTGTGTGCAGCTACGTTGTAAACTTTCATTCATAGGCTAGGTTGTAGCAACCTCGTGATGGGTAAAGGGAAAATTAGAGTATCAGGTAGACCTATCAATGTTACATTGAACTGGGTGAATAAAATATGAATGACATGGGAAAAAATTATCATCCTCCCTCATCTTAAAACAGAACTGACCGCCACTGGTACACATGGATGTTGTATTGTAGATATGTGGCAGTTGAGTAGTGGTCTGAGGGAACACACTTAATGTGTTGTGAAAAGTGTTATGAAATGTAATGTCATGTAATATTTTTTTACTGTATATAAACTTCCTTAATGTTGCTGGACCCCAGGAAGAGTATTTGTATTTATTATGGATCCCAATTAGTTCCTGCCAAGGCAGCAGCTACTCTTCCTGGGGTCCATCAAAATTAAGGCAGTTATACAATTTTAAAAACATTACAATACATTCATGACAGATTTCACAACACATTAAGTATGTGCCCTCAGGCCACTACTCTACTACCACATATCTATAACACAAGATACATGTACGTGTGTGTATAGTGCGTATGTTATCATGTGTGTGTCTGTGCCTGTGTTTGTGTCTGTTCACAGTCCCTGCTGCTGCCTTGGCAGGAACTAATGGGGATCCATAATAAACCCCAGGAAGAGTAGCTGCTGCCTTGGCAGGAACTAATGGGGATCCATAATAAACCCCAGGAAGAGTAGCCGCTGCCTTGGCAGGAACTAATGGGGATCCATAATAAACCCCAGGAAGAGTAGCTGCTGCCTTGGCAGGAACTAATGGGGATCCATAATAAACCCCAGGAAGAGTAGCTGCTGCCTTGGCAGGAACTAATGGGGATCCATAATAAACCCCAGGAAGAGTAGCTGCTGCCTTGGCAGGAACTAATGGGGATCCATTATAAACCCCAGGAAGAGTAGCTGCTGCCTTGGCAGGAACTAATGGGGATCCATAATAAACCCCAGGAAGAGTAGCTGCTGCATTGGCAGGAACTAATGGGGATCCATAATAAACCCCAGGAAGAGTAGCTGCTGCCTTGGCAGGAACTAATGGGGATCCATAATAAACCCCAGGAAGAGTAGCTGCTGCCTTGGCAGGAACTAATGGGGATCCATAATAAACCCCAGGAAGAGTAGCTGATGCCTTGGCAGGAACTAATGGGGATCCATAATAAACCCCAGGAAGAGTAGCTGCTGCCTTGGCAGGAACTAATGGGGATCCTTAATAGATACAAATACAGTGGGTAACATCCATAAAGGGCTGGAACAGGTCCCGATAACAGGAATGTGAGAGCTGACCTCTGGAGGGTTTAATATTTAACAGGCAAACACTAAACCCTGAGCACCAGAGGTACAGATAGGGAGACCTCGACAGGGTTGGAAGTATATTTGTTTGTTTGTTTGTGTGTGTGTGTGTGTGTGTGTGTGGACAGGGTTGGAAAGATTGGACAGCCTACAGGGAAACAGCCCTGACAAACTGTTACGTAGAAGAATGAAAGGCTAAAAACAGATGGAGAAAGTAAAAACATGTAGAAAGTAAAAACATGTAATCTAGTTTTACTGTGGGCAACATTAGAAAACTGACAGAGCAAAGTATATGTTCAAATGCACTATGCCTTTAACACAGCAACTGTGTAGGCAGCCTGGTGCACCGTCAATGCAACTAGTTAGGGACCATCAACAAAGTGCATTATCACAATATTCAAATTTCATTAGCACCATGTGACTTAGCAACCTCATTTCAACTGTCCATTATATATATATATATATATATATATATATATATATATATATATATATACACACACACAAAATTACTTAAACTTCAATAGCTCCTTTGGATAACTTTGGATTGTTCAGAGGGTAGGGACACACATCACACATAGTCCCTAAGTAATTTAAACTGCTGAACCTCTCTACCTGTTCTCAATTGAGGGTCGGCTGAAATCAGCCTTCTATCTGAAGTCAAAGAGGACCTCCTTTGCTTTCTCCACAAAGTCATTTGCAATGTTTCATATTCATGTATTTTCTGTGTCTTATGTGAATGGTGTATAACTCTTTAATACATGTCTATCTCATGTTTATTACCAATTTGTTATGCATCTATATTTCTTACTTTATTCCATGTTCCAGAAACTATGCTGATGATCAACCATTACCACGTCTACCTCCATGTTTCCAGAAACTATGCTGAGGATCAACCATTACCACGTCTACCTCCATGTTTCCAGACACTATGCTGAGGATTGCAAAAATTTCTGAAGCTGGAGAGACTCTTATCTCCCTCACTAACTTTAAGCATCAGTTGTCAGAGCACCTTACCGATCACTGCACCTGTACACAGCCCATCTGAAATTAGCCCACCCAACTACCTCATCCCCATATTGTTATTTATTTTGCTCATTTGCACCCCAGTATCTCTATTTGCACATCATCTCTTGCACATCTATCATTCCAGTGTTAATACTAATTGTAATTATTTTGCACTATAGCCTATTTATTGCCTTACCTCCATAACTTGCTACAATTGCACACACTGTATATATATTTTCTGTTGTATTTTTGACTTTATGTTTTTTTACCCCATATGTAACTCTGTGCTGTTGTTTTTATCGCACTGCTTTGCTTTATCTTGGCCAGGTCGCAGTTGTAAATGAGAACTTGTTCTCAACTGGCTTACCTGGTTAAATAAAGGTGAAATAAAAATAAATAAAATAAAAGGATCAACCATTACCACGTCTACCTCCATGTTTCCAGAAACTATGCTGAGGATCAACCATTACCACGTCTACCTCCATGTTTCCAGAAACTATGCTGAGGATCAACCATTACCACGTCTACCTCCATGTTTCCAGAAACTATGCTGAGGATCAACCATTACCACGTCTACATCCATGTTTCCAGAAACTATGCTGAGGATCAACCATTACCACGTCTACCTCCATGTTTCTAAATATAGCTTCAATCTCTAGCTATAGCTAGAGGACTCCTGATATCTCCAGGAGTGATAAGTATCATTTTTGTCTTAATCTGTTGTTGTCTAGTGCTGTCTTGTAGCTAGCTAGGGCCAGCTACTTGAAGTGCTGTCTGTCTTCCCAGTGGCCTACTTAGTGTGTGAACTGCTGACTGCTCATAACTTGCAGCCGATTGTTGACACATCAAACAGGATTGAGGGGAAGGGCAAAACTAAGACCGTCGCTGAAACAAAGACGGTTCTGCCAAGTTGTTCTGTGGAGTTGTTCCAGGAGGGAAAGAGAGGAAGGCTCTCTCTCACTGGAGTAGCTTACCTAGTTTTCTACAGATTATCTCATTTTGCTCTTTTGTAGCTTTTGTCAACTATGTGTGTGTTTTCTATACCTGTTCCTCCCCCTGTAGGCTTTACAGAGACGCTCCCCAACCCTTGGCTGCAACCCTTCTAACAGAACAGGGCTGCTGTTCCTCCCCCTGTAGGCTTTACAGAGACGCTCCCCAACCCTTGGCTGCAACCCTTCTAACAGAACAGGGCTGCTGTTCCTCCCCCTGTAGGCTTTACAGAGACGCTCCCCAACCCTTGGCTGCAACCCTTCTAACAGAACAGGGCTGCTGTTCCTCCCCCTGTAGGCTTTACAGAGACGCTCCCCAACCCTTGGCTGCAACCCTTCTAACAGAACAGGGCTGCTGTTCCTCCCCCTGTAGGCTTTACAGAGACGCTCCCCAACCCTTGGCTGCAACCCTTCTAACAGAACAGGGCTGCTGTTCCTCCCCCTGTAGGCTTTACAGAGACGCTCCCCAACCCTTGGCTGCAACCCTTCTAACAGAACAGGGCTGCGGGCAGCTGAGCGAAAATGGAGGAAAAGTAAACTTCTGAAGGACCTATCATCCTTTCCCTCCCTCCTCTCTACCTTCTCTTCCTCTCTATCCGCTGCTAAAGCCACTTTCTATCACTCTACATTTTTTAGCTTCTGCCTCTAACACTAGGAAACTCTTTACAACATTCTCCCCCTCCCTTTAACCACCTTCTCCCCTCTCCCTTTAACCACCTTCTCCCCCTCCCTTTAACCACCTTCTCCCCCTCCCTTTAACCACCTTCTCCCCCCTCCCTTTAACCACCTTCTCCCCCCTCCCTTTAACCACCTTCTCCCCCCTCCCTTTTAAACCTTCTCCTCCCTCCCTTTTAAACCTTCTCCTTTAAGCCATAGACTGTTCTCTGCTTCAGCACGGCAAGCGTTACCGGTGCATCATGTCTGACTCCAACAGGCTCCTGAACAGCTTCTATCCCCAAGCCATAAGACTGCTCAATACCTAACAGAATGGCTACAGGAACTGTAGGAATTTGTATTTTTGCACTCTCTGCACACTCACAGGACTCTGACCAACTTTCTCGTTATCTCTCTCAAAACGATCTTCTTGACCCTAACCAGTCAGGCTTCAAGGCGGGTCACTCAACCAAGACTGCTCTCCTCTGTGGCACGGAGGCTCTCCGCACTGCCAAAGCTGACTCTCTCTGTTCTCATCCTCCGCTGCCTACGACAGTGAACCATCAGATCCTCCTCTCCACCCTCTCAGGGCTGGGCATCTTAGGCTCTGCACACTCTTGGATTACATCCTACCTGGCAGGCCGCTTCTACCAAGTGACGTGGAGAGGATGTGTCTGTACCACGTACTCTCACTACTGGTGTCCCCCAGGCCTTGGTTCTAGGCCCTCTCCTCTTCTCTCTATACACCAAGTCACTCGGCTCTGTCATATCCTCACATGGTCTCTCATATCATTGCTATGTGGATGACACTCAACTACTTTTCTCCTTCCCCCCTTCTGACACCCAGGTGGCAACACGCATATCTGCGTGCCTTGCAGATATCTCAGCTTGGATGTCGGCCCACCATCTCAAGCTCAACCTCCACAAGACAGAGCTTCTCTTTCTCCCAGGTAAGGCCTGCCAGCTCCAAGACCTCTCCATCATGGTTGACAACGCCACTGTCCCCCTCCCAGAGTGCAAGGAACCTTGGCGTGACCCTGGACAACACTGTCATTCTCTGCAAACATCAAAAGCAGTGACTCTGCCCATCTTCTGAAAACATCTGTAACCCTACCTCTTCAAAACAAAAATTATCTTAAATAATCCCACAGCACCCCCCCTTTGCACCATTCCTTTTGTGAACTAACACTTGATTGGCATCAAATACAATTTCTTTGGATCACTAGAAAGAAAAAGATGGATCTATTCCTGCCAGTGAAATCATGGCACACATTTATCATCACAACATTACTAACTTCTGAAGGCTATGGAGTCAGACTGATAGAAGAAATTAACCACAATGCCTTTCAAATTCAAACTACGGAAGGACTTAAAAGATAAATATGCCACTTGAAATTGGATTTAAATATTACATAATTCCAGCAACTCTGAACACATCACAACACATCCAGGAACTCAATTGCAAATGAGAGTAGATTATTGTTGTACACTCTTTAGAAAAAAGGTGCTAAGTAGAACATATAGACTACTTCTGTTTGTCCCCATAGGGGAACCACATTAGGTACTAGGTAGAAACCTTCTGCTTGTCCCCATAGGGGAACAACATTAGGTACTAGGTAGAAACCTTCTGCTTGTCCCCATAGGGGAACCACATTTGGTGCTAGGTAGAAACCTTCTGCTTGTCCCCATAGGGGAACCACATTAGGTACTAGGTAGAAACCTTCTGCTTGTCCCCATAGGGGAACCACATTAGGTGCTAGGTAGAAACCTTCTGTTTGTCCCCATAGGGGAACCACATTAGGTGCCAGGTAGAAACCTTCTGTTTGTCCCCATAGGGGAACCACATTAGGTGCCAGGTAGAAACCTTCTGTTTGTCCCCATAGGGGAACCACATTAGGTGCCAGGTAGAAACCTTCTGCTTGTCCCCATAGGGGTACCACATTAGGTGCCAGGTAGAAACCTTCTGCTTGTCCCCATAGGGGAACCACATTAGGTACTAGGTAGAAACCTTTACAGAGGGTTCCATCTAGAATGAGAAATGTACAACAATAACATAAATCAATCACTGTGTACAGTGTTTGTGTGTGTGTGTGTGAGAGAGAGAGAGACAGAGAGAGAGAGAAACAGAGAGATAGCGGAGGATCAGAGGGACTATGCCTAAGATCACACAGTACACCAGATAGGACAGACTGACCCTAGCCCCCCCGGCACATAGGCTATTGCAGAATAGATACTGCGGACTGAGACAGGGGGGGGGATTGGGCAACACTGTAGGCCTGTCCAAAATTACTCCCAGACAGGGCTAATCAGGCAGGATAAACACCACCCACTTTGCCAAAGCACAGCCCCCCACACCACTCAACGGAAATCCACAGACCACTAACTTACTACCTTGAGACAAGGTTGAGTATAGCCCAGGAAGATCTCCCCCACCACACTAGCCCTAGCAAAACTGGACAGGAAGACCCAAGGGAGTCGAGTACATTTACATTTACATTTTAGTCATTTAGCAGACGCTCTTATCCAGAGCGACTTACAGAAGCAATTAGGGTTAAGTGCCTTGCTCAAGGGCACATCGACAGATTTTTCACCTAGTCGGCTCGGGGATTAGAACCAACGACCCTTCGCTCTCAACCACTAAGCCACCTGCCGCCCACTTTCATCTACTTACACGCCTTCTTAAAAAGTGAAATGTTTTCAGTCACTTCATGGGGAAGATAGTGCATTCAGAAAGTACAGTATTCATAGCCCTTGACCTGAATTAAAAATGGATCAACAGTGGAGTACAGTGAACAAAGCCTGGCATGATGTGCCCTGATAGGGAATGCATGTGAGAGCACGAGCGGGCCAGTGAATATGCCTCCCTAATACGGTCAGAGAATCCCAGGAGAGAGTAGGGAGCCGGCCAAGCACAGACAGCAAGGGTGGGTCCTCTTGCCAGTGCCTTGCCATTCACCTTTGCACCCCCGAGCCATAGGACTTACTGAAGAGATGATTCTTCAGTGAAGACTTAAAAAAGGTTGAGACCAAGTCTGTTTCTCTCACATGGATCAGCAGACCATTCCATAAAAAGGGGAGCTCTAGAGGAGAAAGCCCTGCCTCCAGCTGTTTCCTTTGAAATGATAATAATAATAATAATATAATAATAATATATGATCATGAAAATAAGGAGGCCTGCGTCTTGTGACCGCAGCGTACATGTAGATACATTATCTACGGCAGGACCAACTCCGAGAGATAAGTAGGAGCAAGTCCATGTAATGCTTTGTAGCTTAACAGTAAAACCTTGAAAATCAGCCCTAACCTTAAACAGGAAGCCAGAGGCTAGCACTAGAGTAATATGATTTTTTTTTAAACGTTTGGTTCTAGTCAAAACATCTAACAAGAAATGGGAGACTTGGGGCTGAATGGAGGGTAACATAGGTGCTGTCTGAAGAGATGGTTATAAATATGCAAATGGAGTGATGGATGTTCCAGGAGTTTAAGAGGAGTGCAGCTGAGCTGAAGGCACTGAAGACAAGGTCCCCCAGTGGCCAGGAGTCTGGTGTTAATGGTGATAAGGAAGCTGGAGTGCAGCTGAGCTGAAGGCACTGAAGACAAGGTCCCCCAGTGGCCAGGAGTCTGGTGTTAATGGTGATAAGGAAGCTGGAGTGCAGCTGAGCTGAAGGCACTGAAGACAAGGTCCCCCAGTGGCCAGGAGTCTGGTGTTAATGGCGATAAGGAAGCTGGAGTCAGATGAGCGGAGTGAGTGACAGGGGATTTAGATGTGCAAGCATGTCAGAGAGGTAGGAAAGATCCAGGATGTGGAGAAGATGTGCAGGATAGATCCAGGACATGGAGAGATGTGCAGGATAGATCCAGGACATGGAGAGATGTGCAGGATAGATCCAGGACATGGAGAGATGTGCAGGATAGATCCAGGACATGGAGAGATGTGTACGTGAGCAGTGGAGTTGTTGGAGAGTGGATGTGATGTTTTCCCAGGTTTTGGCGCGGATGTAGGGAAGTTTCGGTTTCCAGTGATGTGAAATAAAGGATCCAAGGAGAGAGCGAACAACGACGGTCTTTTAAAGGTTTAACAGCATTCAGACAAAGTGCACAATGATGAGAAGGAGCTTACAGCCAGTCTGCAAAGTTCTCCAACAGCCTTACTTTATACCAGAACATCAGATAAGGACACTATCTTTTCCCTCCCCCTGTCAGCCCATCAAAATGCCTGTAAACAGATGGAGCCATGAAGGTAAGGTAACACAAAAATGTTCTACCCTTCAGGGTGGGCACTGAAGCAACATAATTCTGAACATATTGAAGAGGGTTGACAGAGAGGCTATAGAGATGAGCGTTGCAGTCGTCCAGGTAAGAGGTGACAATCTGTCAAAAATTGAACTAATAAATGAACGTAAACAATTTTTTTTTAAATAAATAAATAAAAGGGTACCAAAGGGTGTGTGATGTGCGTCCCTACCCTGTGACAATACAACATTTGGTTTAAGGTGCCCGTGTGATCAAGGAGCTATTGGAATTCAAAGTCAAACATTCAACAAATAAATTAAGGTAAAAGAAAATGTAACAATTTTTCATTAAATTGTGTGATGTGTGTCCCTACCCTGTGAACAATACAACGTTGATTTAAGGTGTGTAGATCACATGGTCAAGGAGATTTTGAATTACGTTTTTTTTTAGAATTTTTTTATATATATTTACAAAAGAACATGTTGGAATCATTTTATGAGAAAACCAAAGGGTGTGCAACTTGCCTCTCTATGAAAGATACAATGGACAGTTGAAATTAGATTGCTAAGTCACTTGGTGTAAGAGCTATTTGAATATTGTGATCATGCACTTTGTTGACGGTCCCTAACTAGTTGCATTGACTTTGAGCCGGCTGCCTACAACGTTGCTTTGTGATTATGAAACTCGGGTCGGACTCGGGAAAATAAGACCTGTGCAATGTTGTACAACTTTTTTCCTTCATAAAGAGCCTCACCTGAGGTATATAGCTCAAATCGTTCCCGAGCTATAGAAGTTTGAAGGTCCAAATGTCTGTTGAATATCGAATCTCAAACCAACTTTACCACGGAAATCCACCTCACTTGTCAAAACCAAAACACAGATAGATACACCCTCTATACTTCCCTATTCTGTAAGAGATTCAGTGGAGCAAGAAGACTTGTTTTGGAGTATATAGGATTGCATACTGCAGCGTCATACACCCAGGCGCTGGAATCACGTACCAACAATTTCACCTGCACAGACCTGCAGAGTGATAATCGAGATTCTTCCAACTGAACTCAGGTGGCAAATGCAATGGAAGAAATTCCACACATTGTGCATATGTTGTTCAAGTTCAAATGCTTGAATCCGAAGGTATTTCTTTCATATATCTATATTGGTAAAGGACTCATACCATTAAGACATGTCAATCAATCTATTACAAATGTTGTCCTCAGTCTTCATGTTTTTCACATTTCATTTAGACACATGACATGACATATTTGTGAACTGCTAGAAATAATATGATGTTCATGGTATAATTTTACTGACTTCAAACGACTCTTGAATAGTTTCGTTTTGAGTAAACGGTCAACAATAATTAACAACTCCAATCGCTTGAAATACCTTGACGCGTCTAACGTCCCGTTGCCTCTCCTACACCTGAAGTTAAGCCTACAGTTGTAAAAACACTTCTTATATTGATTTCTAGGAATTTGCCTCTTACCTAATTTGAGGACATGTTACTCCACGAGCATCTGCACGGAAATGTTATATTGTATTTCTGGCAGCTCTGCTTTAGGCCTAGTCCGTTGAGTATTACCAGGTATTCCCTCGAATAAAAAAGTGTATGTGACGCAGGAAGGTATGTGCTCAAGCCAAGCCACTCCCCTTGTCTCTACAACACCCTCCGTTGGATACTTCCTTATTTCTACCAATGACTTAATTAATGCAAAAATATGTCTTCTGTAGGTCTACTCTGGTTAGGTTGAATGTTTTAGGAGGCATTGTTTTGCAGATACAGTACAGTCCTGGTCAAACGTTTTTGAGAATGACACAAAGACACATTTTCACAAAGTCTGCTGCCTCAGTTTTGATGAAGGCAATTTGCCACTCCCTTGTCTCTGCAACCCCTTGGTGGGATACTTCCTTATTTCTGTGGTATGGACATATATTACAATTTCTATTGTGTTTTGTGCAAGTAACAGTTATGTTATAAACTACGTTTGTGAATGGTTTTTTTTTTTTTTAAGTTGGGTTCAAAACGTTTATATTCTCTATAGGACTACACACTATATTGTCTTAAAGTGTGCATGCATAAACTATTCAAAACATAAAGGGTAGTGGAAAAAAAATGTGTGTCTAATGTGTTTGCCAGAGAAATGGTTATGTATGGTGTAGAAACACAAGATACATGACCAATTACTTAATTCATGCAAAATATGTCTTCTGTAGGTCTACTCTGGTTAGCTTGAATGTTTTAGGAGGCAGTGTTTTGCAGATACAGTATTTTACACAGCGAGGAGTATAGGAATCCATCCTTGGGTCGCCTAATAACCAATACAGAACACTAGATGGTGCCATAGATCTGTTTCTAAAACAGATCTATGGCACCATCTATAGCCTTTTGGGGGCCGCTAAGACTTATTTACATTGACATGTTAGCAGACGCTCTTATCCAGAGCGACTTACAGGAGTAATTAGGGTTAAGTGCCTTGCTCAAGGGCTCATCAAGAGATTTTTCACCTAGTCGGCTCGTGGATTCAAACCAGCGACCTTTCGGTGACTGGCCCAACGCTGGGCTACCTGCCTCCCTTATGCCATGTTAATGTGTTCTGAGTGAGAGTGACTAACAAAATCAATGGGGGGCCCCCTGGAGGTCCGGGCCCCTGGGCACGTGCCCTGCGTGCCCTGTCGGTATTCGGCCATGATAACTACAAGTTTACATAGCTGGCTAGACTAATTTACCAATCAAAATATTGTTAGTTGACATGGCTAATTGAGTGACTGTCAGGTGACTGACATAACAAGAGAATAATTGCTGATGCACAACCAAATGTTTAACTTGCACCTGGTGTATTCTACTATTCTAACGCTCAACAGTAAGTTGAGACCCCGACAGTCACTGAGGGCATGTGGCCGGCCTTGTTCCTACACCCAGTTGAGTTACCTCCCTGGTTGGTTGGGCTGTTTCCCATTATAGAGAATGTAGACGGAACAGCATAAACAGAGGGGGGGAACATGAGGCTGTAGAAGGAATAGCATAAACAGAGGGGGGGAACATGAGGCTGTAGAAGGAACAGCATAAACAGAGGGGGGGAACATGAGGCTGTAGAAGGAACAGCATAAACAGAGGGGGGAACATGAGGCTGTAGAAGGAACAGCATAAACAGAGGGGGGGAACATGAGGCTGTAGAAGGAACAGCATATACAGAGGGGGGGAACATGAGGCTGTAGAAGGAACAGCATATACAGAGGGGGGAACATCTCAACACAACATACCAACCTGATTTTGGGGGGCATCATTTTCCACCTACTCCGCCTCACTCAGCCATCCAAACTCTCCCATACCAGTCACTCCACTCCAGCCAGTATGTCAGGGAGTTCGGAATAGTTGTGAGTGTGTGGATTCTAGACTAGAGAGAGTGGGCTTGGCATATCTGTGGTTGTGTCCTAGTCATACCATTCCAGTCCAGTCCTGTAGTAGGTCACCAGGGAAGGGAAATGGCATAACTATGGTTGTGTACTTAGACAGTGACAGCTGCTATGGGGGTTCATGTCTGGGGCAGGAGCGGGCAATGAACAAGCCTCACCCTCTCACCACCCAACCTGGGCCAACAACATTACACCAACACCCCCACACGGACTATATCAACAACACAGTACCACTGTGTCAAAGGCAGGTGCCACACCATGCACACACACACACACACACACACACACACACACACACACACGATGGTCTGACTGGTGTTGTGCCAATAGCAATATATCTACAGTTGAAGTCGGAAGTTTACATACACTTAGGTTGGAGTCATTAAAACTTGTTTTTCAACCACTCCACAACTTTCTTGATAACAAACTATAGTTTTGGCAAGTCAGTTAGGACATCTACTTTGTGCATGACACAAGTCATTTTTCCAACAATTGTTTACAGACAGATTATTTCACTTATAATTCACTGTATCACAATTCCAGTGGGTCAGAAGTTGACATACACTAAGTTGACTGTGCCTTTAAACAGCTTGGAAAATTCCAGAAAATGATGTCAGGGCTTTAGAAGCTTCTGATAGGCTAATTGACATCATTTGAGTCAATTGGAGGTGTACCTGTGGATGTATTTCAAGGCCTACCTTCAAACTCAGTGCCTCTTTGCTTGACATCATGGGAAAATCAAATGAAATCAGCCAAGACCTCAGAAAAATAATTGTAGACCTCCTGAAGTGTGGTTCATCTTTGGGAGCAATTTCCAAACGCCTGAAGGTACCACGTTCATCTGTACAAACAATAGTACGCAAGTATAAACACCATGGGTGTCACGCCCTGGCTCTGGGGACTCTAGTATGTTGAGCCAGGGTGTGAGTTTTCATTTGTTTATGTTCTAGTTGTTGTAATTCTATGTTGGCCAGGGTGGCTCCCAATCAGAGACGGCTGTAGCTCGTTGTCTCTGATTGGGAGTCATACTTAGGTAGCCGTTAGGCATTCATTATTTGTGGTTTCTTGTTCCGTGTTGGTTCGTGTATGTAACCAGGGACGTCACGTTTTCGTTTTGTTGTTTTTGTTCGTGTGTTCATTCATTTAATAAAATGTTTGCATTCAACGCTGCGCCTTGGTCCTCCTCTGTAGATGACGATCGTGACAGAAGAAACCACCAAGATGTGACCAAGCAGCGTGTCCAGGAGCCATCGCCAGGGAGATCCCTAACAGATCTCCTTCGCCTCCTCGACTGGGTCAAGCCGAGTGAGGAAGAGAAGGGCTTGACATTGTGGCAGAAGGGCGAAAGGCTGGCGAGGGACATGGAGACCTGGTCCACAGGTAGGGGAGACGCCCAGAAAATTTTTAGGGGGGGGCTAACGCCGTGGACGACGGGCCAGCAGGAGACCGCGGCAGAGCGGCCCAGCGGATTGGCAGAGGAGGCCGCCAGGTTACGGGGGCCACTGGTCGAAGAGGGGGTGGAAGATGTAGAGGCACGGCGAGAGGTACTGGCGTGTGTTGCCAGTCTGGTCCGGCCTGTTCCTGATCCCCACGTAGGGCCAGTGGTGTGTGTTCCCAGTACGGTCCGGGCTGTTCCTGCCACTCGCACCAAGTCTACGGTGCGCATCGCCAGCTCGGCCCGGCCCATTCCTGCTCCCCGCACCAAGTCAGTGGTGTGTTTCGTCAGCCCTGTCCGGCCCGTTCCTGCTCTCCGCACCAAGTCTGTGGTGCGCGTCGCCAGCCCAGTCCGGCCCATTCCTGCTCCCCGCACCAAGTCTGTGGTGCGTTTCGTCAGCCCTGTCCGGCCCGTTCCTGCTCCCCGCACCAAGTCAGTGGTGCGCGTCGTCAGCCCGGCACGGCCCGTTCCTGCTCCCCGCACCAAGTGAGTGGTGCGCTTCGTCAGCCCGGTCCGGCCCGCTCCTGCTCCCCGCACCAAGTCAGTGGTGCGTTTCGTCAGCCCGGCTCGGCCCGCTCCTGCTCCCCACACCAAGCCAGTGGTGTGCGTCGTCAGTCCGGCACGGCCCGTGCCTGTTCCACCGGTGGCGGGTCCGGCACCGGTCAGGTGCTGCGTCACGCCGGAGCTAGAGCAATCCGCTCCACCAGTGTTCAGTTCAGCTCTGGTCAGCAGGGCCAGACCGGACCAGGGGTACTTTGGGGGGTTAGAGAAGGAGTGGGGGTCATGTCCGGAGCCGGATCCGCCGCCGAGGCGGAGTGCCCACCCGGTCCCTCCCCTGTTGTATTTGGTTGGCGCGGTCGGAGTCCGCGCCTTTAGGGGGGGGTACTGTCACGCCCTGGCTCTGGGGACTCTAGTATGTTGAGCCAGGGTGTGAGTTTTCATTTGTTTATGTTCTAGTTGTTGTATATATATGTTGGCCAGGGTGGCTCCCAATCAGAGACGGCTGTAGCTCGTTGTCTCTGATTGGGAGTCATACTTAGGTAGCCGTTAGGCATTCATTATTTGTGGTTTCTTGTTCCGTGTTGGTTCGTGTATGTAACCAGGGACGTCACGTTTTCGTTTTGTTGTTTTTGTTCGTGTGTTCATTCATTTAATAAAATGTTCGCATTCAACGCTGCGCCTTGGTCCTCCTCTGTAGATGACGATCGTGACAATGGGACCACGCAGCAGTCATACCGCTCAGGAAGGAGACGCTTTCTGTCTCCTAGAGATGAACGTACTTTGGTGCGGAAAGTGCAAATAAATCCCAGAACAACAGCAAAGGACCTTGTGAAGATGCTGGAGGAAACCGGTACAAAAGTATCTATATCCACAGTAAAACGAGTCCTATATCGACATAACCTGAAAGGCCGCTCAGCAAGGAAGAAGCCACTGCTCCAAAACCGCCATAAAAAAGCCAGAGTACGGTTTGATTAAACAAAAATAGAACTGTTTGGCCATAATGACCATCGTTATGTTTGGAGGAAAAAGGGGGCGGCTTGCAAGCCGAAGAACACCATCTCAACTGTGAAGCACGGGGGTGGCAGCATCATGCTGTGGGGGTGCTTTGCTGCAGGAGGGACTGGTGCACTTCACAAAATAGATGGCATCACGAGGAAGGAAAATTATGTGGATATATTGAAGCAACATCTCAAGACATCAGTAAGGAAGTTAAAGCTTGGTCGCAAATGGGTCTTCCAAATGGACAATGACCCCAAGCATACTTCCAAAGTTGTGGCAAAATGGCTTAAGGACAACAAAGTCAAGGTGTTGGAGTGGCCATCACAAAGCCCTGACCTCAACCCTATCGGAAATGTGTGGGCAGAACTGAAAAAGGCGTGTGCGAGCAAGGAGGCCTACAAACCTGACTCAGTTACACCAGCTCTGTCAGGAGGAATGGGCCAAAATTCACCCAACTTATTGTGGGAAGCTTGTGGAAGGCTACCCGAAACGTTTGACACAAGTTAAACAATTGAAAGGCAATGCTACCAAATACTAATTGAGTGTATGTAAACTTCTGACCCACTGGGAATGTGATGAAAGAAATAAAAGCTGAAATAAATCATTCTCTCTACTATTATTCTGACATTTCACATTCTTAAAATAAAGTGGTGATCCTAACTGACCTAAAACAGGGCATTTTTACTAGGATTAAATGTCAGGAATTGTGAAGAACTGAGTTTAAATGTATTTGGCTAAGGTGTATGTAAACTTCCAACTTCAACTGTAGGTACTGTATCTGGGCAGAGAGGTGGCATGGGTGGCCCTATCCCTTTAAATGATCTACCAACAATCCCTTTAAATGATCTACTAACAATCCCTTTCAATTCTCTACCAATTATCCCTTTAAATGATCTACCAACCATCCCTTTCAATTCTCTTAAAAGGACTCACAAGCTGGAAGTAGCCAATAGCTGAGTGATTATGAAATTTGTGAACAGTGGCAAGGTAAGAACGGCACCAGGGAAAAGGATGACGAGCTTTGAGATCAGTGTTGCCATTTTGCCACAAGGGGGCATAACAACACTAATGTAATGAGAACGCGAACGCGACTGTGCTCACAGGGATCACTATCTGTGTGTCTATACTTTGTCCAGAATAGGCTACACAACAAAATTAACGTTTTCAATTCTTACTGTTATTCAAGGTCAGTGTATATATTCCTTCCTACGTCACTGGAAGATGTGGTAAGGTAATGACAGTAGGTGAAATATATTAACACTGTTGCTAAACACTGGAATTTCTTCCCAGTAGTTATTTTTAGCAACTCCTCTATTAGGAGCAATGATGACGATCATGTCCCCCCCCCCCCATACACACACACACACACCCTCTCTTCATTACCACAGACCCCACCTTCAGGGAAACTCCCAGAAGGCTTTGGGTGTAAAGGGGACAACATGGAATGCTTTGATCTAACATCTTCAAAAAACCCTCCCTTTCCCTCTCAATTTAAGGGCTTTATCGTCATGGGAAACGTATGTTAACATTGCCAAAGCAAGTGAAATAGATAATAAACAAAAGTGAAATAAACAATAAGTATTAACAGTAAACATTACACTCAGAAGTTCCAAAAGAATAAAGACATTTCAAATGTCATATTATGTCTATATACAGTCGTGGTCAAAAGTTTTGAGAATGACACAAGTATTGGTCTTCACAGAGTTCGCTGCTTCAGTGTTATGAGATATTTTTGTCAGATGTTACTATGGTATACTGAAGTATAATTACAAGCATTCCATAAGTGTCAAAGGCTTTTATTGACAATTACATTAAGTTTATGCAAAGAGTCAATATTTGCAGTGTTGACCCTTCTTTTTCAAGACCTCTGCACTCTGCCCTGGCATGGTGTCAATTAACTTCTGGGCCACATCCTGACTGATGGCAGCCCATTCTTGCATAATCAATGCTTGGAGTTTCAATGGGATTAAGGTCTGGGGAGTTTCCTGGCCATGGACCCAAAATGTCGATGTTTTGTTCCCCGAGCCACTTAGTTATCACTTTTGCCTTATGGCAAGGTGCTCCATCATGCTGGAAAAGGCATTGGTCGTCACCAAACTGTTCTTGGATGGTTGGGAGTTGCTCTCGGAGGATGTGTTGGTACAATTATTCATTCATGGCTGTGTTCTTAGGCAAAATTGTGAGTGAGCCCACTCTCTTGGCTGAGAAGCAACCCCACACATGAATGGTCTCAGGATGCTTTACTGTTGGCATGACACAGGACTGATGGTAGCGCTCACCTTGCCTTCTCCGGACAAGGTGTTTTCCGGATGCCCCAAACAATCGGAAAGGGGATTCATCAGAGAAAATGACTTTACCCCAGTCCTCAGCAGTCCAATCCCTGTACCTTTTGCAGAATATCAGTCTGTCCCTGATGTTTTTCCTGGAGAGAAGTGGCTTCTTTGCTGCCCTTCTTGACACCAGGCCATCCTCCAAAAGTCTTCACCTCACTGTGCGTGCAGATGCACTCACACCTGCCTGCTTCCATTCCTGAGCAAGCTTTGCACTGGTGGTTCCCCGATCCCGCAGCTGAATCAACTTTAGGAGACGGTCCTGGCGCTTGCTGGACTTTCTTGGGCGCCCTGACGCCTTCTTCACAACAATTGAACCACTCTCCTTGAAGTTCTTGATCCGATAAATGGTTGATTTAGGTGCAATCTTACTAGCAGCAATATCCTTGCCAGTGAAGCCCTTTTTGTGCAAAGCAATGATGACGGCACGTGTTTCCTTGCAGGTAACCATGGTTAACAGAGGAAGAACAATGATTTCAAGCACCACCCTCCTTTTAAAGCTTCCAGTCTGTTATTCTAACTCAATCAGCATGACAGAGTGATCTCCAGCCTTGTCCTCGTCAACACTCTCACCTGTGTTAATGAGAGAATCACTGACATGACGGCAGCTGGTCCTTTTGTGGCAGGGCTGAAACACAGTGGAAATGTTTTTTGGGGATTAAGTTCATTTTCATGGCAAAGAGGGACTTTGCAATTAATTGCAATTCATCTGATCACTCTTCATGACGTTCTGGAGTATATGCAAATTGCCATCCTCAAAACTGAGGCAGCAGACTTTGTGAAAATTAGTATTTGTGTCATTCTCAAAACTTTTGACCACGACTGTACAGTGTTGTAACAATGTGCAAATAGTTAAAGTACAAAAGGGAAAATAAATCAACATAAATATGGGTTGTATTTACAATGGTGTTTGTTCTTCACTGGTTGCCCTTTTCTTGTGGCAACAGGTCACACATCTTGCTGCTGTGATGGCACACTGGTATTTCATCGAATAGATATGGGAGTTTATCAAGATTGGGTTTGTGGGTCTGTGTAATTGGAGGGAATGATGTGTCTCTAATATGTTCATACATTTGGCAGGAGGTTAGGAAGTGCAGCTCAGTTTCCACCTCATTTTGTGGGCAGTGTGCACATAGCCTGTCTTCTCTTGAGACCCTGGTCTGCCTACGGTGGCCTTTCTCAATAGCAAGGCTATGCTCACTGAGTCTACATAGTCAAAACTTTCCTTCATTTTGGGTCAGTCACAGTGGTCAGGTATTCTGCCACTGTGTATTCTCTGTTTAGAGAGCCCCAGAACCAGCTTGCTGAGGGGACTCTTCTCCTGGTTCATCTCTCTGTAGGTGATGGCTTTGTTATGGAAGATTTGGGAATCGCTTACTTTTAGGTGGTTGTAGAATTCAAAGTCTCTTTTCTGGATTTTGATAATTAGCGGGTATCGACCTAATTCTGCTCTGCATGCATTATTTGGTGTTTTACGTTGTACACAGAGGATGTTTCTGCAGAATACTGCATGCAGAGTCTCAATTTGGTGTTTGTCCCATTTTGTGAATTTTTGGTTGGTGGGCGGACCCCAGACCTCACAACCATAAAGAGCAATTGGTTCTATAACTGATTCAAGTATTTTTAGACAGATCCTAATTGGTATGTCGACTCTTATGTTCCTTTTGATGGCGTAGAAGGCCCTTCTTACCTTGTTTCTCAGATCGTTCACAGCTTTGTGGAAGTTACCTGTGGCGCTGATGTTTAGGCCGAGGTATGTATAGTTTTGTGTGTGCTCTAGGGCAACGGTGTCTAGATGGAATTTGTATTCGTGGTCCTGGCAACTGGACCTTTTTTGGAACACTATTTTTGACACTACCCCTCCTAACCCGACCACTATCCCCTCTCTCTACCCCAACACTACCCCTCCTAACCCGACCACTATCCCCTCTCTCTACCCCTCCTAACCCGACCACTATCCCCTCTCTCTACCCCTCCTAACCCGACCACTATCCCCTCTCTCTACCCCAACACTACCCCTCCTAACCCGACCACTATCCCCTCTCTCTACCCCTCCTAACCCGACCACTATCCCCTCTCTCTACCCCTCCTAACCCGACCACTATCCCCTCTCTCTACCCCTCCTAACCCGACCACTATCCCCTCTCTCTACCCCAACACTACCCCTCCTAACCCGACCACTATCCCCTCTCTCTACCCCTCCTAACCCGACCACTATCCCCTCTCTCTACCCCTCCTAACCCGACCACTATCCCCTCTCTCTACCCCAACACTACCCCTCCTAACCCGACCACTATCCCCTCTCTCTACCCCTCCTAACCCGACCACTATCCCCTCTGTCTTCTTAATGATGGCTAAAATATGAGTCTTTCCCTTGATGGTGACTGAGTCGAGAGACATCAGTGACCTCTTTATTTTCCAATGTTGATCATTATGACATCATTGGTCTGCTATTCCATAATGGTTTTAGTAAGGGGTTAGTCGTCAGTTTGCTCACCACTGACCTCTAACCTGTGGCATAGATTGGACACCTGCAGGACTGAAGGAAAGGCCATGACTGAGAGCAAAAGGCTGGAACGAAGGGGGATCTCCTGTGGGTCCTGTGATGTCAAATCAAATCAAATCAAATTTTATTGGTCACATGCGCCGAATACAACAGGTGCAGACATTACAGTGAAATGCTTACTTACAGCCCTTAACCAACAGTGCATTTATTTTAAACAAAAAAGTAAGAATAAAACAACAACAAAAAAGTGTTGAGAAAAAAAGAGCAGAAGTAAAAAATAAAGTGACAGTAGGGAGGCTATATATACAATAGAATAAAGTGACAGTAGGGAGGCTATATATACAGGGGGGTACCGTTGCATAGTCAATGTGCGGGGGCACCGGCTAGTTGAGGTAGTTGAGGTAATATGTACATGTGGGTAGAGTTAAAGTGACTATGCATAAATACTTAACAGAGTAGCAGCAGCGTAAAAAGGATGGGGTGGGGGGGCAGTGCAAATAGTCCGGGTAGCCATGATTAGCTGTTCAGGAGTCTTATGGCTTGGGGGTAGAAGCTGTTGAGAAGTCTTTTGGACCTAGACTTGGCACTCCGGTACCGCTTGCCGTGCGGTAGCAGAGAGAACAGTCTATGACTAGGGTGACTGGAGTCTTTGACAATTTTGAGGGCCTTCCTCTGACACCGCCTGGTATAGAGGTCCTGGATGGCAGGGAGCTTTGCCCCAGTGATGTACTGGGCCGTA
>NW_028164328.1:17500-45000 GCF_964263955.1 Coregonus lavaretus | reverse complement strand
CTCATCAATGTGATGGCTCGCTGCAGTGACGTATGACAGCGTGTTCATAGAACATCCAACGATCTGTTGTTAACGCCACGTATGGGCGGTGTTTGAGAGCTCGCGCTTTGTACTCGCAGAGAAATCATTGTACAATTTCTCCGTCCGTGCCGTCACGTTTTCCCTGCGACTTGTCATCTTGTAGTCTGGTTCTAGGGATGCCATCAGGGCGTTGAAGCAGACATCCTCTACCATTGACAATGGCTGCATATCAACTGCAAACCATTTTCTGTAATCAGCGCTGTTATTTTCTCGGTGTGGATCTCAACCATTTGGGTCTCACGGTGCCTCCCTTTCAGCATTGCACCTGTACTGCCACTGTGGCTCAATACCACCTCGCAAAGTTTGCATTTCACCACTTTCTCATTTAACTTCTCAAAGTACTGCCGTACAGGACTTCGCTGCTGTCGCTTCCTCGTCTCACTCTCTGCCATTTTTTCCAACAGTTAACGGCGATGACGTGCGGAGCGTTTTATATCCGTGGCAAATCATTTGAAAGATGCATATCTCCTCCTAACGTTACAGCATGGTTGCGTTATATATTTGTTTCGTTGGTATTTTTCCCGTTATGATGATGATCGGGGCCTGTTATTGGTAGTTTTGTGATTAACTGCGCTGCTATTTACATTTCCGGGAGGAAAAAAAACAGAAAAAACATTGTGTTTCGGTTGAATATGTTTTCTAAACGTTAACGATCCCAATTTCGTTTTAAAAGTTTCAACATTCACACCCTTTAATACGAACCCATAGGGGTCAATATTAAACTGACAACATAGCTGTCCATAATACTATTAGGAATATGTCTATCACATTACATGTTGACATTAGATTAACCACGGCAACATCCTTTTCACTTTACGCTAGAAGCGCTGCTATGACATTGAGGGCAACTCTAATACTCTACAGCAGATATCTCCTATTACACCTTGTCATACACTATCCAACCTCCCTTTCACTTGGACAATTAGACAAAACAAGCTGTTCTGGTATATGAAGCTCTGGGAAGTGACTAACTGGACAACAAGCTGTTCTGGTGTATGAAGCTCTGGGAAGTGACTGACGGGACAACAAGCTGTTCTGGTGTATGAAGCTCTGGGAAGTGACTGACGGGACAACAAGCTGTTCTGGTGTATGAAGCTCTGGGAAGTGACTGACTGGACTTTCACTCTGCACTCTCCTGCACTTGCCTGTCGAGCCAAGGACTCAAGGCAGCATGTGTGAGCTGTAAACAAGCTACCTCCCCTCCTTCCCCACACACACTTAACTCTCTCTCTCTCACACATACACAGCTCAAGCTGTATCTAGGCAAAATAACCCTCAGAAACCACAAGCATGTGTACGATAACGTGATTGCAATTTATGTATGTCACCTCTCCTCCCATCTTCCCACCACAAGCACACACACACACAGACACACACACACACACACACACACACACACACACACACACACACACACACACACACACACACACACACACACACCACACATACACACCACACACACACTATATGATCATATGATTGCATAACATTTATGTCGTCCCACTTGACTAGGAACAGAGAAACCCGAATGTCCATCACAAACCACCATGTCCACACCCTCAGTCTACGTAGTGAAATCTAAAGAAATGCATGACAGGCAGTAGAGTGAAAACGATGTACATCAAAATGGCATGTTGGTCTGACGTTGCCACTGGCGGGTAGTCTAAGGATGTGTCCCAAATTGAACACTATCCCTTATATATCCCTACCCCTGACGTGACCACGTGGACGATGCCTCTATCGCTCCATTGTGAATGTCTGTGTGCGCGTGAGTGTGCGCGTGAGTGTGCGTGTGTGTGTGTGGTGTGTGTGTGTTGTGTTGTGTGTGTGTGGTGTGTGTGTGTTTGTGTGTTTGTGTGTGTGTGATGTGTGTGTGTGTGTGGTGTGTGTGCGGTGTGTGTGTTTGTGTGTGTGTGTGTGATGTGTGAGTGTGCGTGTGTGTGTGTGTGGTGTGTGTGTGTTGTGTTGTGTGTGTGTGGTGTGTGTGTGTTTGTGTGTTTGTGTGTGTGTGATGTGTGTATGTGTGTGGTGTGTGTGCGGTGTGTGTGTGTTTGTGTGTGTGTGTGTGATGTGTGTGTGTGTGTTTGTGTGTGTATGATGTGTGTGTGTGGTGTGTGTGTGTGTGTGGTGTGGTGTTGATCCTGATGTCATTTTTCCCCTCAGAGGTTCTGTCCATACAGGATCTCAGATGAAAAGAGAGGATAATGTTTTTCGGAGCTATTTCTGTCAGGGCACGTGGCTCTCCCCTGACTGAAAAAACACACCCCTCCTCTGCCTCTCCATTCAGGACCAGGACTACTTCCATAGCATGATTGCGTCCAAAATGACACTCTTTTCCCTATTTAGTGCACTACTTTTGACTGGGCCCACAGGGGCCAAGCTTGTGAATCTCCACTGAAATTGCTTTATTTTAGTCCACGAATACCAACCCCTTTATAATGTCTGAAAGTGCCACTCTGGCAATCCTTAGAGATATAAAAACCTTGTCTGTGGTTGCTCTGATGAGCGTCAAGCCTCAAACATGTTACATACCAACCATCTCCCACGGCAACCTCCACCTTCACCTCCTCCACTTAGTCAAGACCTATACCACCCACAGCCCAACCACACCCCAAATACAAAGACCTATACCACCCACAGCCCAACCACACCCCAAATACAAAGACCCATACCACCCACAGCCGAACCACACCCCCAAATACAAAGACCTATACCACCCACAGCCCAACCACACCCCAAATACAAAGACCTATACCACCCACAGCCCAATCACACCCCAAATACAAAGACCTATACCACCCACAGCCCAACCACACCCCAAATACAAAGACCTATACCACCCACAGCCCAACCACACCCCAAATACAAATACCTATACCACCCACAGCCCAACCACACCCCAAATACAAAGACCTATACCACCCACAGCCCAACCACACCCCCAAATACAAAGACCTATACCACCCACAGCCCAACCACACCCCAAATACAAGACCTATACCACCCACAGCCCAACCACACCCCAAATACAAAGACCTATACCACCCACAGCCCAACCACACCCCAAATACAAAGACCTATACCACCCACAGCTCAACCACACCCCAAATACAAAGACCTATACGACCCACAGCCCAACCACACCCCAAATACAAAGACCTATACCACCCACAGCCCAACCACACCCCAAATACAAAGACCTATACCACCCACAGCCCAACCACACCCCAAATACAAAGACCCATACCACCCACAGCCCAACCACACCCCAAATACAAAGACCTATACCACCCACAGCCCAACCACACCCCAAATACAAAAACCTATACCACCCACAGCCCAACCACACCCCAAATACAAAAACCTATACCACCCAAAGCCCAACCGCACCCCAAATACAAAGACCTATACCACCCAAAGCCCAACCGCACCCCACATACAAAGACCTATACCACCCACAGCCCAACCACACCCCAAATACAAAGACCTATACCACCCACAGCCCAACCACACCCCAAATACAAAGACCTATACCACCCACAGCCCAACCACACCCCAAATACAAAGACCTATACCACCCAAAGCCCAACCACACCCCAAATACAAAGACCTATACCACCCACAGCCCAACCACACCCCAAATACAAAGACCTATACCACCCAAAGCCCAACCACACCCCAAATACAAAGACCTATACCACCCAAAGCCCAACCACACCCCAAATACAAAGACCTATACCACCCAAAGCCCAACCACACCCCAAATACAAAGACCTATACCACCCACAGCCCAACCACACCCCAAATACAAAGACCCATACCACCCACAGCCCAACCACACCCCAAATACAAAGACCTATACCACCCAAAGCCCAACCACACCCCAAATACAAAGACCTATACCACCCACAGCCCAACCACACCCCAAATACAAAGACCTATACCACCCACAGCCCAACCACACCCCAAATACAAATACCTATACCACCCAAAGCCCAACCACACCCCAAATACAAAGACCTATACCACCCACAGCCCAACCACACCCCAAATACAAAGACCTATACCACCCACAGCCCAACCACACCCCAAATACAAAGACCTATACCACCCACAGCCCAACCACACCCCAAATACAAAGACCTATACCACCCACAGCCCAACCACACCCCAAATACAAAGACCTATACCACCCAAAGCCCAACCACACCCCAAATACAAAGACCTATACCACCCAAAGCCCAACCACACCCCAAATACAAAGACCTATACCACCCACAGCCCAACCACACCCCAAATACAAAGACCTATACCACCCACAGCCCAACCACACCCCAAATACAAAGACCTATACCACCCACAGCCCAACCACACCCCAAATACAAAGACCTATACCACCCACAGCCCAACCACACCCCAAATACAAAGACCTATACCACCCACAGCCCAACCACACCCCAAATACAAAGACCTATACCACCCAAAGCCCAACCACACCCCAAATACAAAGACCTATACCACCCAAAGCCCAACCACACCCCAAATACAAAGACCTATACCACCCAAAGCCCAACCACACCCCAAATACAAAGACCTATACCACCCACAGCCCAACCACACCCCAAATACAAAGACCCATACCACCCACAGCCCAACCACACCCCAAATACAAAGACCTATACCACCCAAAGCCCAACCACACCCCAAATACAAAGACCTATACCACCCACAGCCCAACCACACCCCAAATACAAAGACCTATACCACCCACAGCCCAACCACACCCCAAATACAAATACCTATACCACCCAAAGCCCAACCACACCCCAAATACAAAGACCTATACCACCCACAGCCCAACCACACCCCAAATACAAAGACCTATACCACCCACAGCCCAACCACACCCCAAATACAAAGACCTATACCACCCACAGCCCAACCACACCCCAAATACAAAGACCTATACCACCCACAGCCCAACCACACCCCAAATACAAAGACCTATACCACCCACAGCCCAACCACACCCCAAATACAAAGACCTATACCACCCACAGCCCAACCACACCCCAAATACAAAGACCTATACCACCCACAGCCCAACCACACCCCCAAATACAAAGACCTATACCACCCACAGCCCAACCACACCCCAAATACAAAGACCTATACCACCCACAGCCCAACCACACCCCAAATACAAAGACCTATACCACCCAAAGCCCAACCACACCCCAAATACAAATACCTATACCACCCACAGCCCAACCACACCCCAAATACAAATACCTATACCACCCACAGCCCAACCACACCCCAAATACAAAGACCTATACCACCCACAGCCCAACCACACCCCAAATACAAAGACCTATACCACCCACAGCCCAACCACACCCCAAATACAAAGACCTATACCACCCACAGCCCAACCACACCCCAAATACAAAGACCTATACCACCCACAGCCCAACCACACCCCAAATACAAAGACCTATACCACCCACAGCCCAACCACACCCCAAATACAAAGACCTATACCACCCACAGCCCAACCACACCCCACATATAAAGACCTATACCACCCACAGCCCAACCACACCCCAAATACAAAGACCTATACCACCCACAGCCCAACCACACCCCAAATACAAAGACCTATACCACCCACAGCCCAACCACACCCTGAATAAATGATGACTTCAGGAATTCTATCAATTCCTCCTCTAAACAAAATGGCACATGTTAAGGTTCACTATATATACAAAAGTATGTGGACACCCCTTCAAATTAGTGGATTCTGCTATTTCAGCCACACCCGTTGCTGACAGGTGTATGAAATCGAGCACACAGCCATGCAATCTCCATAGACAAACTTTGGCAGTAGAATGGCCCGTACTGAAGAGCTCAGTGACTTTCAACGTGGCACAGTCATAGGATGCCACCTTTCCAACATGTCAGTTCGTAACATTTCTGCCCTGCTAGAGCTGCCCCTGGTCAACTGTAAGTGCTGTTATTGTAAAGTGGAAACGTCTAGGAGCAACAACGGCTCAGCCGCGAAGTGATAGGCCACACAAGCTCACAGAACGGGACCGCCGAGTGCTGAAGTGAGTAGCGTGTAAAAAATGAATGTGCCTTTAAACAGCTTGGAAAATTCCAGAAAATGATGTCATGGCTTTAGAAGCTTCTGATAGGCTAATTGACATCATTTGAGTCAATTGGAGGTGTACCTGTGGATGTATTTCAAGGCCTACCTTCAAACTCAGTGCCTCTTTGCTTGACATCATGGGAAAATCAAAAGAAATCAGCCAAGACCTCAGAAAAAAATTGTAGACCTCCACAAGTCTGGTTCATCATTGGGAGCAATTTCCAAATGCCTGAAGGTACCACGTTCATCTGTACAAACAATAGAACGCAAGTATAAACACCATGGGACCACGCAACCGTCAAACCGCTCAGGAAGGAGATGCGTTCTGTCTCCTAGAGATGAACGTACTTTGGTGCGGAAAGTGCAAATCAATCCCAGAACAACAGCAAAGGACCTTGTGAAGATGCTGGAGGAAACCGGTACAAAAGTTTCTATATCCACAGTAAAACGAGTCCTATATCGTCATAACCTGAAAGGCCGCTCAGCAACGAAGAAGCCACTGCTCCAAAACCACCATAAAAAAGCCAGACTACGGTTTGCAACTGCACATGGGGACAAAGATCGTACTTTTTGGAGAAATGTCCTCTGGTCTGATGAAACAAAAATAGAACTGTTTGGCCATAATGACCATCATTATGTTTGGAGGAAAAAGGGGGCTGCAAAGAACACCATCCCAACCGTGAAGCACGGGGGTGGCAGTATCATGCTGTGGGGGTGCTTTGCTGCAGGAGGGACTGGTGCACTTCACAAAATAGATGGCATCATGAGGAAGGAAAATTATGTGGATATATTGAATCAACATCTCAAGACATCAGTCAGGAAGTTAAAGCTTGGTCACAAATGGGTCTTCCAAATGGACAATGGCCCCAAGCATACTTCCAAAGTTGTGGCAAAATGGCTTAAGGACAACAAAGTCAAGGTATTGGAGTGGCCATCACAAAGCCCTGACCTCAATCCTATAGAAAATCTGTGGGCAGAACTGAAAAAGCGTGTGCGAGCAAGGAGGCCTACAAACCTGACTCAGTTACACCAGCTCTGTCAGGAGGAATGGGCCAAAATTCACCCAACTTATTGTGGGAAGCTTGTGGAAGGCTACCCGAAACGTTTGACCCACGTTAAACAATTTAAAGGCAATGCTACCAAATACTAATTGAGTGTATGTAAACTTCTGACCCGCTGGGAATGTGATGAAAGAAATAAAAGCTGAAATAAATCATTCTCTCTACTATTATTCTGAAATGTTACATTCTTAAAATAAAGTAGTGATCCTAACTGACCTAAGACAGGAAATATTTACTAGGATTAAATGTCAGGAATTGTGAAAAACAGAGTTTAAATGTATTTGGCTTCAACCCTACCATTCAAACACAATGTAAACCTGTGGAAAACAAATCAAATCAAGGTTTATTGGTCGCGTACACAGACTTGCAGATGTTGTTGCAGGTGCAGCAAAATGCTTGTGTTTCTGCCCCAACAGTGCAGCAATACAAAACAATACACACATAATCCAAAAAGTTCAAAAGAAAGAAATGAAGCAATATCAGAATGAGCAATATATTTATATATATATTAATATAATATATCATATATATATATATATACATATATATCAGAGTCCAGAATATAAATATATATATTCCTTTCTTTATTTCTTTATTTTTTAACTTTTTGGATTATGTGTGTATTGTTTTGTATTGCTAGGTGTTACAGATATACAGTACCAGTCAAATGTTTGGACACACCTACTCATTCATGGGTTTTTCTTTATTTGTACTAGTTTTTACATTGTAGAATAATAGTGATGACATCAAAACTATGAAATAACACATATGGAATCATGTAGTAACCAAAAAAAGTGTTAAACAAATCAAAATATATTTTATTTTTGAGATTCCTCAAAGTAGCCACCCTTTGCCTTGATGACAGCTTTGCACACTCTTGGCATCCTCTCAACGAGCTTCACCTGGAATGCTTTTCCAACAGTCTTGAAGGAGTTCCCACATATGCTGAGCCCTTGTTGGCTGATTTTCCTTCACTCTGCGGTCCGACTCATCCCAAACCATCTCAATTGTGTTATTTCATAGTTTTGATGTCTTCACTATTATTCGACAATGTAGAAAATAGTAAAAATAAAGAAAAACCCTTGAATGAGTAGCTGTGTCCAAGCTTTTGACTGGTGCTGTATACACTGCATCAGTGCCTTCAGAAAGTATTCACACCCCTTGACTTTTTCCACATTTTGTTGTGTTACAGCCTGAATTTAAAATGGATTAAATTGAGAGTTTGTTACTGATCTACACACAATACCCCATAATGTCAAAGTGGAATTTTGTTTGTCAAACTTTTTAGAAATTTATAACAAATTAAAAGCTGAAATGTCTTGAGTCAATAAGTATTCAACCCCTTTGTTATGGCAAGCCTAAAGTAAAAATGTGCTTAACAAATCGCCTAACAAGTTTATTGGACTCAATAACGGTGGTTAACAGGATTTTTTATGACTACCCCATTTCTGTACCCCACACATACAATTATCTGTAAGGTCCCTGAATCGAGTAGTGAATTTCAAGCACAGATTCAACCAGAAAGACCAGGGAGGTTCTTCAATGCTTCGCAAAGAAGGGAACATGTGTATAAAAAAAAAAGGCAGACGCTGAATATCCCTTTGAGCATGGTGAAGTTATTAATTAGACTTTGGATGGTGTATCAATACACCCAGTCACTACAAAGATACAGGCGTCCTTCCTAACTTAGTTGCCTTCAGAGGAAGGAAACTGCTCAGGGATTTCACCATGAGACCAATGGTGATTTTAAAACAGTTACAGAGTTTAAAGATGCAATATGTAACTTTTCGGCAACTCGACCAAATGCACATAGAAATGTGGGTTATAGATCTGTCGTTCTCATTGAAAGCAAGTCTAAGAAGCGGTAGATATATTCTATATGCCCTATTTCTATGCTTCCCATTCCAAAGTTTTGTTTTTGGGTCTTTCACTTTTGGTTTTGTACACCAGCTTCAAACAGCTGAAAACACAATATTTTTGGTTATGGAAAATATATTTTACAGCGGTTTAGATGGTGCAATGATTATCTACATTATACTTCCTTGTTTTGTCACATAAACAGAAATTAGGCAAACTATTAGAATTTTGCTAACCAGGAAATGGCGGAGCAATTTCTGCATAACGCACCTTTTAATGGCTGTGATAGGAGAAAACTGAGGATGGATCAACAACATTTTAGTTACTCCACAATACTAACCTAAATGACAGAGTGAAAAGAAGGAAGCCTGTACAGAATAAAAAAATATTCCAAAACATGCATCCTGTTTGCAACAAGGCACTAAAGTAAAACTGCAGAAAAATATGGCAAAGAAATGTACTTTTTGTTCTGAATAAAATGTGTTATGTTTGGGGCAAAATCCAACACGACACACAGAGTACCACTCTTCATATTTCCAAGCAAGGTAGTGGCTGCATCATGTTGTGGGTATGCTTGTCATCGGCAAGGACTAGGGATTATTATTTATTTTTTTTATAAAAAGAAACCGAATACTGCTATAAGCACAGGCAAAAACCCTAGAGGAAAACCTGGTTCAGTCTGCTTTCCACCAGACACTGGGAGACTAGAGGAGACCCTGGTTCAGTCTGCTTTCCACCAGACACTGGGAGACTAGAGGAAAACCTGGTTCAGTCTGCTTTCCACCAGACACTGGGAGACTAGAGGAAAACCTGGTTCAGTCTGCTTTCCACCAGACACTGGGAGACTAGAGGAAAACCTGGTTCAGTCTGCTTTCCAACAGACACTGGGAGACTAGAGGAAAACCTGGTTCAGTCTGCTTTCCACCAGACACTGGGAGACTAGAGGAAAACCTGGTTCAGTCTGCTTTCCACCAGACACTGGGAGACTAGAGGAAAACCTGGTTCAGTCTGCTTTACACCAGACACTGGGAGACTAGAGGAAAACCTGGTTCAGTCTGCTTTCCACCAGACACTGGGAGACTAGAGGAAAACCTGGTTCAGTCTGCTTTCCACCAGACACTGGGAGACTAGAGGAAAACCTGGTTCAGTCTGCTTTCCACCAGACACTGGGAGACTAGAGGAAAACCTGGTTCAGTCTGCTTTCCACCAGACACTGGGAGACTAGAGGAAAACCTGGTTCAGTCTGCTTTCCAACAGACACTGGGAGACTAGAGGAAAACCTGGTTCAGTCTGCTTTCCACCAGACACTGGGAGACTAGAGGAAAACCTGGTTCAGTCTGCTTTCCACCAGACACTGGGAGACTAGAGGAAAACCTGGTTCAGTCTGCTTTACACCAGACACTGGGAGACTAGAGGAAAACCTGGTTCAGTCTGCTTTCCACCAGACACTGGGAGACTAGAGGAAAACCTGGTTCAGTCTGCTTTCCAACAGACACTGGGAGACTAGAGGAAAACCTGGTTCAGTCTGCTTTCCACCAGACACTGGGAGACTAGAGGAAAACCTGGTTCAGTCTGCTTTCCACCAGACACTGGGAGACTAGAGGAAAACCTGGTTCAGTCTGCTTTCCACCAGACACTGGGAGACTAGAGGAAAACCTGGTTCAGTCTGCTTTCCAACAGACACTGGGAGACTAGAGGAAAACCTGGTTCAGTCTGCTTTCCACCAGACACTGGGAGACTAGAGGTAAACCTGGTTCAGTCTGCTTTCCACCAGACACTGGGAGACTAGAGGAAAACCTGGTTCAGTCTGCTTTCCAACAGACACTGGGAGACTAGAGGAAAACCTGGTTCGGTCTGCTTTCCACCAGACACTGGGAGACTAGAGGAAAACCTGGTTCGGTCTGCTTTCCACCAGACACTGGGAGACTAGAGGAAAACCTGGTTCAGTCTGCTTTCCACCAGACACTGGGAGACTAGAGGAAAACCTGGTTCAGTCTGCTTTCCACCAGACACTGGGAGACTAGAGGAAAACCTGGTTCAGTCTGCTTTCCACCAGACACTGGTAGACTAGAGGAAAACCTGGTTCAGTCTGCTTTCCACCAGACACTGGGAGACTAGAGGAAAACCTGGTTCAGTCTGCTTTCCAACAGACACTGGGAGACTAGAGGAAAACCTGGTTCAGTCTGCTTTCCACCAGACACTGGGAGACTAGAGGAAAACCTGGTTCAGTCTGCTTTCCACCAGACACTGGGAGACTAGAGGAAAACCTGGTTCAGTCTGCTTTCCAACAGACACTGGGAGACTAGAGGAAAACCTGGTTCAGTCTGCTTTCCACCAGACACTGGGAGACTAGAGGAAAACCTGGTTCAGTCTGCTTTCCACCAGACACTGGGAGACTAGAGGAAAACCTGGTTCAGTCTGCTTTCCAACAGACACTGGGAGACTAGAGGAAAACCTGGTTCAGTCTGCTTTCCACCAGACACTGGGAGACTAGAGGAAAACCTGGTTCAGTCTGCTTTCCACCAGACACTGGGAGACTAGAGGAAAACCTGGTTCAGTCTGCTTTCCACCAGACACTGGGAGACTAGAGGAAAACCTGGTTCAGTCTGCTTTCCAACAGACACTGGGAGACTAGAGGAAAACCTGGTTCAGTCTGCTTTCCACCAGACACTGGGAGACTAGAGGAAAACCTGGTTCAGTCTGCTTTCCACCAGACACTGGGAGACTAGAGGAAAACCTGGTTCAGTCTGCTTTCCACCAGACACTGGGAGACTAGAGGAAAACCTGGTTCAGTCTGCTTTCCACCAGACACTGGGAGACTAGAGGAAAACCTGGTTCAGTCTGCTTTCCACCAGACACTGGGAGACTAGAGGAAAACCTGGTTCAGTCTGCTTTCCACCAGACACTGGGAGACTCGAGGAAAACCTGGTTCAGTCTGCTTTCCACCAGACACTGGGAGACTAGAGGAAAACCTGGTTCAGTCTGCTTTCCACCAGACACTGGGAGACTAGAGGAAAACCTGGTTCAGTCTGCTTTCCACCAGACACTGGGAGACTAGAGGAAAACCTGGTTCAGTCTGCTTTCCAACAGACACTGGGAGACTAGAGGATAACCTGGTCCAGTCTGCTTTCCACCAGACACTGGGAGACTAGAGGAAAACCTGGTTCAGTCTGCTTTCCACCAGACACTGGGAGACTAGAGGAAAACCTGGTTCAGTCTGCTTTCCACCAGACACTGGGAGACTAGAGGAAAACCTGGTTCAGTCTGCTTTCCACCAGACACTGGGAGACTAGAGGAAAACCTGGTTCAGTCTGCTTTCCACCAGACACTGGGAGACTAGAGGAAAACCTGGTCCAGTCTGCTTTCCACCAGACACTGGGAGACTAGAGGAAAACCTGGTTCAGTCTGCTTTCCACCAGACACTGGGAGACTAGAGGAAAACCTGGTTCAGTCTGCTTTCCACCAGACACTGGGAGACTAGAGGAAAACCTGGTTCAGTCTGCTTTCCAACAGACACTGGGAGACTAGAGGAAAACCTGGTTCGGTCTGCTTTCCACCAGACACTGGGAGACTAGAGGAAAACCTGGTTCGGTCTGCTTTCCACCAGACACTGGGAGACTAGAGGAAAACCTGGTTCAGTCTGCTTTCCACCAGACACTGGGAGACTAGAGGAAAACCTGGTTCAGTCTGCTTTCCACCAGACACTGGGAGACTAGAGGAAAACCTGGTTCAGTCTGCTTTCCACCAGACACTGGTAGACTAGAGGAAAACCTGGTTCAGTCTGCTTTCCACCAGACACTGGGAGACTAGAGGAAAACCTGGTTCAGTCTGCTTTCCAACAGACACTGGGAGACTAGAGGAAAACCTGGTTCAGTCTGCTTTCCACCAGACACTGGGAGACTAGAGGAAAACCTGGTTCAGTCTGCTTTCCACCAGACACTGGGAGACTAGAGGAAAACCTGGTTCAGTCTGCTTTCCAACAGACACTGGGAGACTAGAGGAAAACCTGGTTCAGTCTGCTTTCCACCAGACACTGGGAGACTAGAGGAAAACCTGGTTCAGTCTGCTTTCCACCAGACACTGGGAGACTAGAGGAAAACCTGGTTCAGTCTGCTTTCCAACAGACACTGGGAGACTAGAGGAAAACCTGGTTCAGTCTGCTTTCCACCAGACACTGGGAGACTAGAGGAAAACCTGGTTCAGTCTGCTTTCCACCAGACACTGGGAGACTAGAGGAAAACCTGGTTCAGTCTGCTTTCCACCAGACACTGGGAGACTAGAGGAAAACCTGGTTCAGTCTGCTTTCCAACAGACACTGGGAGACTAGAGGAAAACCTGGTTCAGTCTGCTTTCCACCAGACACTGGGAGACTAGAGGAAAACCTGGTTCAGTCTGCTTTCCACCAGACACTGGGAGACTAGAGGAAAACCTGGTTCAGTCTGCTTTCCACCAGACACTGGGAGACTAGAGGAAAACCTGGTTCAGTCTGCTTTCCACCAGACACTGGGAGACTAGAGGAAAACCTGGTTCAGTCTGATTTCCACCAGACACTGGGAGACTAGAGGAAAACCTGGTTCAGTCTGCTTTCCACCAGACACTGGGAGACTCGAGGAAAACCTGGTTCAGTCTGCTTTCCACCAGACACTGGGAGACTAGAGGAAAACCTGGTTCAGTCTGCTTTCCACCAGACACTGGGAGACTAGAGGAAAACCTGGTTCAGTCTGCTTTCCACCAGACACTGGGAGACTAGAGGAAAACCTGGTTCAGTCTGCTTTCCAACAGACACTGGGAGACTAGAGGATAACCTGGTCCAGTCTGCTTTCCACCAGACACTGGGAGACTAGAGGAAAACCTGGTTCAGTCTGCTTTCCACCAGACACTGGGAGACTAGAGGAAAACCTGGTTCAGTCTGCTTTCCACCAGACACTGGGAGACTAGAGGAAAACCTGGTTCAGTCTGCTTTCCACCAGACACTGGGAGACTAGAGGAAAACCTGGTTCAGTCTGCTTTCCACCAGACACTGGGAGACTAGAGGAAAACCTGGTCCAGTCTGCTTTCCACCAGACACTGGGAGACTAGAGGAAAACCTGGTTCAGTCTGCTTTCCACCAGACACTGGGAGACTAGAGGAAAACCTGGTTCAGTCTGCTTTCCACCAGACACTGGGAGACTAGAGGAAAACCTGGTTCAGTCTGCTTTCCACCAGACACTGGGAGACTAGAGGAAAACCTGGTTCAGTCTGCTGTCCACCAGACACTGGGAGACTAGAGGAAAACCTGGTTCAGTCTGCTTTCCACCAGACACTGGGAGACTAGAGGAAAATCTGGTTCAGTCTGCTTTCCACCAGACACTGGGAGACTAGAGGAAAACCTGGTTCAGTCTGCTTTCCACCAGACACTGGGAGACTAGAGGAAAACCTGGTTCAGTCTGCTTTCCAACAGACACTGGGAGACTAGAGGAAAACCTGGTTCAGTCTGCTTTCCACCAGACACTGGGAGACTAGAGGTAAACCTGGTTCAGTCTGCTTTCCACCAGACACTGGGAGACTAGAGGAAAACCTGGTTCAGTCTGCTTTCCAACAGACACTGGGAGACTAGAGGAAAACCTGGTTCAGTCTGCTTTCCACCAGACACTGGGAGACTAGAGGAAAACCTGGTTCAGTCTGCTTTCCACCAGACACTGGGAGACTAGAGGAAAACCTGGTTCAGTCTGCTTTCCACCAGACACTGGGAGACTAGAGGAAAACCTGGTTCAGTCTGCTTTCCACCAGACACTGGGAGACTAGAGGAAAACCTGGTTCAGTCTGCTTTCCACCAGACACTGGTAGACTAGAGGAAAACCTGGTTCAGTCTGCTTTCCACCAGACACTGGGAGACTAGAGGAAAACCTGGTTCAGTCTGCTTTCCAACAGACACTGGGAGACTAGAGGAAAACCTGGTTCAGTCTGCTTTCCACCAGACACTGGGAGACTAGAGGAAAACCTGGTTCAGTCTGCTTTCCACCAGACACTGGGAGACTAGAGGAAAACCTGGTTCAGTCTGCTTTCCAACAGACACTGGGAGACTAGAGGAAAACCTGGTTCAGTCTGCTTTCCACCAGACACTGGGAGACTAGAGGAAAACCTGGTTCAGTCTGCTTTCCACCAGACACTGGGAGACTAGAGGAAAACCTGGTTCAGTCTGCTTTCCAACAGACACTGGGAGACTAGAGGAAAACCTGGTTCAGTCTGCTTTCCACCAGACACTGGGAGACTAGAGGAAAACCTGGTTCAGGCTGCTTTCCACCAGACACTGGGAGACTAGAGGAAAACCTGGTTCAGTCTGCTTTCCACCAGACACTGGGAGACTAGAGGAAAACCTGGTTCAGTCTGCTTTCCAACAGACACTGGGAGACTAGAGGAAAACCTGGTTCAGTCTGCTTTCCACCAGACACTGGGAGACTAGAGGAAAACCTGGTTCAGTCTGCTTTCCACCAGACACTGGGAGACTAGAGGAAAACCTGGTTCAGTCTGCTTTCCACCAGACACTGGGAGACTAGAGGAAAACCTGGTTCAGTCTGCTTTCCACCAGACACTGGGAGACTATAGGAAAACCTGGTTCAGTCTGCTTTCCACCAGACACTGGGAGACTAGAGGAAAACCTGGTTCAGTCTGCTTTCCACCAGACACTGGGAGACTAGAGGAAAACCTGGTTCAGTCTGCTTTCCACCAGACACTGGGAGACTCGAGGAAAACCTGGTTCAGTCTGCTTTCCACCAGACACTGGGAGACTCGAGGAAAACCTGGTTCAGTCTGCTTTCCACCAGACACTGGGAGACTAGAGGAAAACCTGGTTCAGTCTGCTTTCCACCAGACACTGGGAGACTAGAGGAAAACCTGGTTCAGTCTGCTTTCCAACAGACACTGGGAGACTAGAGGATAACCTGGTCCAGTCTGCTTTCCACCAGACACTGGGAGACTAGAGGAAAACCTGGTTCAGTCTGCTTTCCACCAGACACTGGGAGACTAGAGGAAAACCTGGTTCAGTCTGCTTTCCACCAGACACTGGGAGACTAGAGGAAAACCTGGTTCAGTCTGCTTTCCACCAGACACTGGGAGACTAGAGGAAAACCTGGTCCAGTCTGCTTTCCACCAGACACTGGGAGACTAGAGGAAAACCTGGTTCAGTCTGCTTTCCACCAGACACTGGGAGACTAGAGGAAAACCTGGTTCAGTCTGCTTTCCACCAGACACTGGGAGACTAGAGGAAAACCTGGTTCAGTCTGCTTTCCACCAGACACTGGGAGACTAGAGGAAAACCTGGTTCAGTCTGCTTTCCACCAGACACTGGGAGACTAGAGGAAAATCTGGTTCAGTCTGCTTTCCACCAGACACTGGGAGACTAGAGGAAAACCTGGTTCAGTCTGCTTTCCAACAGACACTGGGAGACTAGAGGAAAACCTGGTTCAGTCTGCTTTCCAACAGACACTGGGAGACTAGAGGAAAACCTGGTTCAGTCTGCTTTCCACCAGACACTGGGAGACTAGAGGAAAACCTGGTTCAGTCTGCTTTCCACCAGACACTGGGAGACTAGAGGAAAACCTGGTTCAGTCTGCTTTCCACCAGACACTGGGAGACTAGAGGAAAACCTGGTTCAGTCTGCTTTCCACCAGACACTGGGAGACTAGAGGAAAACCTGGTTCAGTCTGCTTTCCACCAGACACTGGGAGAATAGAGGAAAACCTGGTCCAGTCTGCTTTCCACCAGACACTGGGAGACTAGAGGAAAACCTGGTTCAGTCTGCTTTCCACCAGACACTGGGAGACTAGAGGAAAACCTGGTTCAGTCTGCTTTCCACCAGACACTGGGAGACTAGAGGAAAACCTGGTCCAGTCTGCTTTCCACCAGACACTGGGAGACTAGAGGAAAAACTTGTTCAGTCTGCTTTCCACCAGACACTGGGAGACTAGAGGAAAACCTGGTTCAGTCTGCTTTCCACCAGACACTGGGAGACTAGAGGAAAACCTGGTTCAGTCTGCTTTCCAACAGACACTGGGAGACTAGAGGAAAACCTGGTTCAGTCTGCTTTCCACCAGACACTGGGAGACTAGAGGAAAACCTGGTTCAGTCTGCTTTCCACAAGACACTGGGAGACTAGAGGAAAACCTGGTTCAGTCTGCTTTCCAACAGACACTGGGAGACTAGAGGAAAACCTGGTTCAGTCTGCTTTCCAACAGACACTGGGAGACTAGAGGAAAACCTGGTTCAGTCTGCTTTCCACCAGACACTGGGAGACTAGAGGAAAACCTGGTAAAGTCTGCTTTCCACCAGACACTGGGAGACTAGAGGAGAACCTTGTTCAGTCTGCTTTCCACCAGACACTGGGAGACTAGAGGAAAACCTGGTTCAGTCTGCTTTCCACCAGACACTGGGAGACTAGAGGAAAACCTGGTTCAGTCTGCTTTCCACCAGACACTGGGAGACTAGAGGAAAACCTGGTTCAGTCTGCTTTCCACCAGACACTGGGAGACTAGAGGAAAACCTGGTTCAGTCTGCTTTCCACCAGACACTGGGAAACTAGAGGAAAACCTGGTTCAGTCTGCTTTCCACCAGACACTGGGAGACTAGAGGAAAACCTGGTTCAGTCTGCTTTCCACCAGACACTGGGAGACTAGAGGAAAACCTGGTTCAGTCTGCTTTCCACCAGACACTGGGAGACTAGAGGAAAACCTGGTTCAGTCTGCTTTCCAACAGACACTGGGAGACTAGAGGAAAACCTGGTCCAGTCTGCTTTCCAACAGACACTGGGAGACTAGAGGAAAACCTGGTTCAGTCTGCTTTCCAACAGACACTGGGAGACTAGAGGAAAACCTGGTTCAGTCTGCTTTCCACCAGACACTGGGAGACTAGAGGAAAACCTGGTTCAGTCTGCTTTCCAACAGACACTGGGAGACTAGAGGAAAACCTGGTTCAGTCTGCTTTCCAACAGACACTGGGAGACTAGAGGAAAACCTGGTTCAGTCTGCTTTCCACCAGACACTGGGAGACTAGAGGAAAACCTGGTTCAGTCTGCTTTCCACCAGACACTGGGAGACTAGAGGAAAACCTGGTCCAGTCTGCTTTCCAAAAGACACTGGGAGACTAGAGGAAAACCTGGTTCAGTCTGCTTTCCACCAGACACTGGGAGACTAGAGGAAAACCTGGTCCAGTCTGCTTTCCACCAGACACTGGGAGACTAGAGGAAAACCTGGTTCAGTCTGCTTTCCACCAGACACTGGGAGACTAGAGGAAAACCTGGTTCAGTCTGCTTTCCAACAGACACTGGGAGACTAGAGGAAAACCTGGTTCAGTCTGCTTTCCAACAGACACTGGGAGACTAGAGGAAAACCTGGTTCAGTCTGCTTTCCAACAGACACTGGGAGACTAGAGGAAAACCTGGTTCAGTCTGCTTTCCACCAGACACTGGGAGACTAGAGGAAAACCTGGTTCAGTCTGCTTTCCACCAGACACTGGGAGACTAGAGGAAAACCTGGTTCAGTCTGCTTTCCAACAGACACTGGGAGACTAGAGGAAAACCTGGTTCAGTCTGCTTTCCAACAGACACTGGGAGACTAGAGGAAAACCTGGTTCAGTCTGCTTTCCACCAGACACTGGGAGACTAGAGGAAAACCTGGTTCAGTCTGCTTTCCAACAGACACTGGGAGACTAGAGGAAAACCTGGTTCAGTCTGCTTTCCACCAGACACTGGGAGACTAGAGGAAAACCTGGTTCAGTCTGCTTTCCACCAGACACTGGGAGACTAGAGGAAAACCTGGTTCAGTCTGCTTTCCACCAGACACTGGGAGACTAGAGGAAAATCTGGTTCAGTCTGCTTTCCACCAGACACTGGGAGACTAGAGGAAAACCTGGTTCAGTCTGCTTTCCAACAGACACTGGGAGACTAGAGGAAAACCTGGTTCAGTCTGCTTTCCAACAGACACTGGGAGACTAGAGGAAAACCTGGTTCAGTCTGCTTTCCACCAGACACTGGGAGACTAGAGGAAAACCTGGTTCAGTCTGCTTTCCACCAGACACTGGGAGACTAGAGGAAAACCTGGTTCAGTCTGCTTTCCACCAGACACTGGGAGACTAGAGGAAAACCTGGTTCAGTCTGCTTTCCACCAGACACTGGGAGACTAGAGGAAAACCTGGTTCAGTCTGCTTTCCACCAGACACTGGGAGACTAGAGGAAAACCTGGTCCAGTCTGCTTTCCACCAGACACTGGGAGACTAGAGGAAAACCTGGTTCAGTCTGCTTTCCACCAGACACTGGGAGACTAGAGGAAAACCTGGTTCAGTCTGCTTTCCACCAGACACTGGGAGACTAGAGGAAAACCTTGTCCAGTCTGCTTTCCACCAGACACTGGGAGACTAGAGGAAAACCTGGTTCAGTCTGCTTTCCACCAGACACTGGGAGACTAGAGGAAAACCTGGTTCAGTCTGCTTTCCACCAGACACTGGGAGACTAGAGGAAAACCTGGTTCAGTCTGCTTTCCAACAGACACTGGGAGACTAGAGGAAAACCTGGTTCAGTCTGCTTTCCACCAGACACTGGGAGACTAGAGGAAAACCTGGTTCAGTCTGCTTTCCACAAGACACTGGGAGACTAGAGGAAAACCTGGTTCAGTCTGCTTTCCAACAGACACTGGGAGACTAGAGGAAAACCTGGTTCAGTCTGCTTTCCAACAGACACTGGGAGACTAGAGGAAAACCTGGTTCAGTCTGCTTTCCACCAGACACTGGGAGACTAGAGGAAAACCTGGTTCAGTCTGCTTTCCACCAGACACTGGGAGACTAGAGGAGAACCTTGTTCAGTCTGCTTTCCACCAGACACTGGGAGACTAGAGGAAAACCTGGTTCAGTCTGCTTTACACCAGACACTGGGAGACTAGAGGAAAACCTGGTTCAGTCTGCTTTCCACCAGACACTGGGAGACTAGAGGAAAACCTGGTTCAGTCTGCTTTCCACCAGACACTGGGAGACTAGAGGAAAACCTGGTTCAATCTGCTTTCCACCAGACACTGGGAGACTAGAGGAAAACCTGGTTCAGTCTGCTTTCCACCAGACACTGGGAGACTAGAGGAAAACCTGGTTCAGTCTGCTTTCCACCAGACACTGGGAGACTAGAGGAAAACCTGGTTCAGTCTGCTTTCCACCAGACACTGGGAGACTAGAGGAAAACCTGGTTCAGTCTGCTTTCCAACAGACACTGGGAGACTAGAGGAAAACCTGGTCCAGTCTGCTTTCCAACAGACACTGGGAGACTAGAGGAAAACCTGGTTCAGTCTGCTTTCCAACAGACACTGGGAGACTAGAGGAAAACCTGGTTCAGTCTGCTTTCCACCAGACACTGGGAGACTAGAGGAAAACCTGGTTCAGTCTGCTTTCCAACAGACACTGGGAGACTAGAGGAAAACCTGGTTCAGTCTGCTTTCCAACAGACACTGGGAGACTAGAGGAAAACCTGGTTCAGTCTGCTTTCCACCAGACACTGGGAGACTAGAGGAAAACCTGGTTCAGTCTGCTTTCCACCAGACACTGGGAGACTAGAGGAAAACCTGGTCCAGTCTGCTTTCCAACAGACACTGGGAGACTAGAGGAAAACCTGGTTCAGTCTGCTTTCCACCAGACACTGGGAGACTAGAGGAAAACCTGGTCCAGTCTGCTTTCCACCAGACACTGGGAGACTAGAGGAAAACCTGGTTCAGTCTGCTTTCCACCAGACACTGGGAGACTAGAGGAAAACCTGGTTCAGTCTGCTTTCCAACAGACACTGGGAGACTAGAGGAAAACCTGGTTCAGTCTGCTTTCCAACAGACACTGGGAGACTAGAGGAAAACCTGGTTCAGTCTGCTTTCCAACAGACACTGGGAGACTAGAGGAAAACCTGGTTCAGTCTGCTTTCCACCAGACACTGGGAGACTAGAGGAAAACCTGGTTCAGTCTGCTTTCCACCAGACACTGGGAGACTAGAGGAAAACCTGGTTCAGTCTGCTTTCCAACAGACACTGGGAGACTAGAGGAAAACCTGGTTCAGTCTGCTTTCCAACAGACACTGGGAGACTAGAGGAAAACCTGGTTCAGTCTGCTTTCCAACAGACACTGGGAGACTAAATCACCTTTCAGCAGGACAATAACCTATAAAACGAGGCCAAATCTACACTGGAGTTGCGTACCAAGAAGACAGTGAATGTTCCTGAGTGGCATAGTTACAGTTTTGACTTAAATCGGCTTGAGAATCTATGGCAAGACTTGAAAATTGCTGTCTAGCTATGATTAACAATCAACTTGACAGAACATACAAACATTTTTCAAGAATAATGGGCAAATATTGTACAATCCATGTGTGCAAAGCTCTTAGAGACTTATCCAAAATGACTCATGAGTGTAATCGCTGCTGAAGGTGCTTCTACAAAGTATTGACTCAGGGGTGGGAATACTTGCAAAAATGTCTAAAAACCTGTTTCCACTTTGTCATTATAGGGTGAGAAGAAAAATCGATTTTATCCATTTTGAATTCAGGCTGTAACACAACAAAATGTGGAATAAGTCAAGGGGTATGAACACTTTCTGAAGGCACTGTATATATATAGTTTTGTTTTGTTTTCCACATTGATTGACTACTTGATTGTTGTGTTTTTAATAAGTATTGATTATTGTTTACAAAGATATACCAGTTTCATTTAAGGACCCAAAAATGGACAGCTGTGCCATATAGAAAGCAAAATAGTTGGGAAGAGATTTTCTATGTACCGATTCCATGGCACATGGTTTATGAACTGATACACAAAACGACGGCGGATTCAAAACTTAGAAGTGTTCTATTTAAATTATGATATAAAATTCTTGCTACCAATAGAATGTTATATACAGTGCATTCGGAAAGTATTCAGACCCCTTGACTTTTTCCACATTTTGCTACGTTACAGCCTTATTCTAAAATGGATTAAATAAAAAATGTTATTCAACAATCTACACACAATACCCCATTATGACAAAGCAAAAATAGGTTTTTAGAATTTTTTGCAAATGTATAAAAAATAATAATAACAGAAATACCTTATTTACATAAGTATTCACACCCTTTGCTATGATACTCAAAATTGAGCTCAGGTGCATCCTGTTTCCATTGATCATCCTTGAGATGTTTCTACAACTTGATTGGAGTCCACCTGTGGTAAATTAAATTGATTGGACATGATTTGGAAAGGCACACACCTGTCTATATAAGGTCCCACAGTTGACTGTGCATGTCAGAGCAAAAACCAAGCTATTAGGTAGAAGGAATTGTGTTGAGGCACAGATCAGGGGAAGAGTGCCAAAAAATGTCTGCAGCATGAAGGTCCCCAAGAGCACAGTGGCCTCCATCATTGGAACCACCAAGACTCTTCCTAGAGCTGGCCGCCCGGCCAAACTGAGCAATCGGGGTAGAAGGGCCTTGGTCAGGGAGGTGACCAAGAACCCGATGGTCACACTGACAGATCTCCAGAGTTCCTCTGTGGAGATGGGAGAACCTTCCAGAAGGACAACCGTCTATGCAGCACTCCACCAATCAGGCCTTTATGGTAGAGTGGGCAGACTGGTACCATCCCTACGGTGAAGGATGGTGGTGGCAGCATCATGCTGTGGGGATGTTTCTCAGCGGCAGGGACTGGGAGACTAGTCAGGATCGAGGGAAAGATGAACGGAGCAAAGTATAGAGAGATCCTTGATGAAAACCTGCTCCAGAGCGCTCAGGACCTCAGACTGGGGCAAAGGTTCACCTTCCAACCGGACAACGACCCTAAGTACACAGCCAAGACAACGCAGGAGTGGCTTCGGGACAAGTCTCTGAATGTCCTTGAGTGGCCCAGCCAGAGCCTGGACTTGAACCCGATCTAACATCTCTGGAGGGACCTGAAAATAGCTGTGCAGCGACGCTCCCCATCCAACCTGACAGAGCTTGAGAGGATCTGCAGAGGAGAAAGGGAGAAACTCCCCAAATACAGGTGTGCCAAGCTTGTAGCGTCATACCCAAAAAGACTCAAGGCTGTAATCGCTGCCAAAGGTGCCTCAACAAAGTACTGAGTAAAGGGTCTGAATAGTTATGTTAATGTGATATTTCCGGGTTGTTTTTATAAATTTGCAAACATTTATAAAAGCCTGTTTTGCTTTGGCATTATGTGGTATTGTGTGTAGATTGATGAGGGGGAAAAAAAAACAATTTAATCAATTTTAGTATAAGGTTGTAATGTAACAAAATGTGGAAAGATCTCGAAGTCTGAATAATTTCTGAATGCACTGTATATATATAATGGTGTGTATGGACAGTACATGAATAGGGCGGCAGGTAGCTTAGTGGTTAAGAGCGTAGTGCCAGTAACCGAAAGGTCGCTGGTTCTAATCCCCGAGCCGACTAGGTGAAAAATCTGTCGATGTGTCCTTGAGCAAGGCGCTTAACCCTAATTGCTCCTGTAAGTCGCTCTGGATAAGAGCGTCTGCTAAATGACTAAAAATGTAAATGGATAGAAAAGGTGTGTACAGCAGTAGTAATATAGGATGAACCATGACTGAATACACTGTATACATATAAAGTGGGTAAAGCAGTATGTAAACATGATTAAAGTGACCAGTGTTCCATGACTCTATGTGCATAGGGCAGCAGTCTCTAAGGTGCAGGGTTGAGTACCTGGTGGTAGCCGGCTAGTAACAGTGACTAAGTTCAGGGCTAGTGTTGACGTTTAAAAGTCTGATGGCCTGGTGATAGAAGCACCTGTACTGTCTCCACCTTCTAGATGGTAGCTGGGTGAACCGGCCATCTTTGATGATCTTCTTGGTCTTCCTGTGACACCAGTGCTGTAGATGTACTGGTGGGCAAGCAGTGTGCCCTCGGTGATGCATTGGGCTGACCTCACCTCCCTGTTGTTGGTTGTGGCCTGTGCATATACCTTACCAGGCGGTGATACAACCCGACAGAATGCTCTCGATGGTGCATCTGTAGAAATTCGTGAGAGTCTTAGGGGCCAAGTTGAATTTTTTCAGCCTCCTGAGGTTGTGCCTTCTTCATCACACTGTCGGTGTGGAGGGACCATTTCAGGTCCTCAGTGATGTGCACAGCGAGGAACATGAAGCTTTTGACCCTCTCCACTGCGGCCCCCCGTCGATGTGGATAGGGGCGTGCTCTCTCTGCTGTCTCCTGTAGTCCACGATCAGCTCTTTCGTTTTGTTGACGTTGAGTGAGAGGTTATTTTCCTGGCACCACTCCGCCAGGGCTCTCACCTCCTCCATGTAGGCTGTCTCGTCGTTTTTGGTGATCAGGCCTACCACTGTTGTGTCGACAGCAAACTTGATGATTGAGTTGGAGGCGTGCGTGGCCACGCAGTCATGTGTGAACAGGGAGTACAGGAGGGGGCTGAGCACGCACCCCTGTGGGGCCCCACTGTTGAGGATTAGCGTGGCCAAGGTGTTGTTACGTCGCATGTTGTGTTTGTATTTTTGTTCAGTATATGTTTTGGGTTATTGAGTCAATTAGACCATGCCGATTCCAAGCTTGTCTTTGAACTTAAAAAAAAAAAAAGTTATTTCTGAATATTTACATTTTAGCAGACGCTCTTATCCAGAGCGACTTACAGGAGCAATTAGGGTTAAGTGCCTTGCTTAAGGGCACATCGACAGATTTTTCACCTAGTCGGCTCTGGGATTAGAACCAGCGACCTTTCGGTTACTGACACAACGCTCTTACCCACTAAGCTACCTGCCGCCTCAGCTAATCTCAAATTTAAGATGTAATGATACCTTTGTAAAATATTGATTATTGATGTTAACAGTGGTCTATTAACAATCTCTTTAGGCAAATTAGCTGGCTAACTCATTGATCCTGCTTTGTAGTGTACCCCTCTGCTTTGTGACGGATTGCTGATGTCACTCTCTGGGCTCTCTGACCCTAACCCTGCCTGTGAGAGAAGGTCACATGACTAAAAGGTCAAGGGGTCAAAGGTAATCTAATACATATGACCTGACCTCTCCCAAATCTCGTTAATACTGTCACAGAGTTCAACCTCTGGACATATGGATGTAATGACGCCATAAGTCTGTAGGAGTGAGCTCAGCTGAGCCATAGAATTACAACTATGACATATGGCCTGTTCACACCCCCTTTACTCTTTCAACATTTTGCTGTGTTACAGCCTGAATTTGGGGAGGCATACGGTGTAAATGTATCAGTACGATTGAACAAAGTATTGATTTATTGATTATCTATTCTGTCAGCTAATCTCAAATTTAAGATGTAATGATACCTTTGTAAAATATTGATTATTGATGTTAACAGTGGTCTATTAACAATCTCTTTGTAATGTAAAGCATACATATTTTATCACATTAATTAATTACATAAATCTACAATGCAGAGCCTAGGTAAAATAACAAAGAAGTTTTTGAATTATATAAATATATAATATATTCAATATACAGTATACTGAAGCATTACAGGGTATGTACCAGGGTTGGGGTCAATTCCACAAATATAATTCTAATTCAATTCTCTCTCCCTAAATTCCATTTAAGTCCAGGTCAGTTGTAGAATTCAGAGATAATTAAATTCCTCTGAATTAGGTAAATTCCAAGAATAGAATTCAATATGATCCCCAACAATTCTACAAATTCGAATTAAATTCTCTCAGGCTTTCAAGCTAATCATGTCACTGTTCAGACAGCCTAGCTGGAAATATAGGAACACAGGTTAAGATTATTAAAAACAAATCCTACAGTCAATTTTTAATACTGTGTGCATTAATTCCATTAACTGGGAAATGCTAAAATATTGAATTCCAATTCAATTCAGTTCCAAAGATTACGTTCTAATAAAATTCAAATTCAAAGAGTCCAAACAGTCTAATTCCAATTCAATTCCAATTCCTTAACTTGAATATTTTTTTAATTCAAATTTAATTAAATGTAAATTCTCAACTTCATAAGTGAATTCAAGAATTGAATTGGAATGTCCAATTAAATTGGAATTGATCCCAACCCTGGTGTGTACACAGCCGGTCCAGTATATTCTTCATTGTTGTGATTGGAATTGATCCCAACCCTGGTGTGTACACAGCCGGTCCAGTATATTCTTCATTGTTGTGATTGGAATTGATCCCAACCCTGGTGTGTACACAGCCGGTCCAGTATATTCTTCATTGTTGTGATTGGAATTGATCCCAACCCTGGTGTGTACACAGCCAGTCCAGTATATTCTTCATTGTTGTGATTGGAATTGATCCCAACCCTGGTGTGTACACAGCCGGTCAAGTATATTCTTCATTGTTGTGATTGGAATTGATCCCAACCCTGGTGTGTACACAGCCGGTCAAGTATATTCTTCATTGTTGTGACACCAAGGTGACAATGACACAGTGAGGAAACCGGACACTGATTCATCTGAAGTCTTTAACTACCTGATGGTGTCATCACAAGAGTGGAACTATAGTTGTGGGGGAGGGGGGAGGGGGGAGGCTCAAAACAGTGGAACTATAGTTGTGGGGGAGGGGGGAGGGGAGAGGCTCACAACAGGAACTATAGTTGTGGGGGAGGGGGGAGGGGGAGACTCACAACAGTGGAACTATAGTTGTGGGGGAGGGGGGAGACTCACAACAGTGGAACTATAGTTGTGGGGGAGGGGGGAGGGGGGAGGCTCACAACAGTGGAACTATAGTTGTGGGGGAGGGGGGAGGGGGGAGGCTCACAACAGTGGAACTATAGTTGTGGGGGAGGGGGGAGGGGGGAGGCTCAAAACAGTGGAACTATAGTTGTGGGGGAGGGGGGAGGGGGGAGGCTCACAACAGTGGAACTATAGTTGTGGGGGAGGGGGGAGGGGGGAGGCTCAAAACAGTGGAACTATAGTTGTGGGGGAGGGGGGAGGGGGGAGGCTCACAACAGGAACTATAGTTGTGGGGGAGGGGGGAGGGGGGAGGGGGGAGGCTCACAACAGGAACTATAGTTGTGGGGGAGGGGGGAGGGGGGAGGCTCAAAACAGTGGAACTATAGTTGTGGGGGAGGGGGGAGGGGGGAGGGGGGAGGCTCAAAACAGTGGAACTATAGTTGTGGGGGAGGGGGGAGGGGGGAGGCTCAAAACAGGAACTATAGTTGTGGGGGAGGGGGGAGGGGGGAGGCTCAAAACAGTGGAACTATAGTTGTGGGGGAGGGGGGAGGGGGGAGACTCACAACAGTGGAACTATAGTTGTGGGGGAGGGGGGAGGGGGGAGGCTCACAACAGGAACTATAGTTGTGGGGGAGGGGGAAGGGGGGAGGCTCACAACAGGAACTATAGTTGTGGGGGAAGGGGAAGGGGGGAGGCTCAAAAC